>NW_010231359.1:0-62221 GCF_000690775.1 Eurypyga helias | reverse complement strand
GTGTTGGGTTAGGGAAGTTATTTAACAAGTCATTGTTGTGTTAGACTGGCCAAGGCAGTTGGTTTCTAAAGAACTGTAGAGAATACAATCTCTTCAGGCTTTCCTGATACATATTGAGTAGTATGTTTATTCTTCTGTCACCAGAAAACAAGGAAAAAAAAAGTTGCATCCAAGTCCTACGACATCCTAGAGTTAACATTGCTGGGAGAAGAGATTTGAGGAAGTGATAATGCAAAAAGATAACATTCTATATGGAAACTGTGAAAGCAGAATGGTTGCACTTAGGCATCTTTAATTGTCGTTATTTATAAAAACACCATTCCATTTTTGCTTTTTGCAAGCTGGAATATTCATCGCAAGCTACTACAGTTTGTTGTTCTTGAGTGCTTTCTTAGAGTTTCAAGCATCATTCCTGCACGTTCACATAACACTTCCTATAAACATGGACAGTTATTTATACCTGTGTATTTTATGTGTTTGTATGTCTGGTTTGTTTACATGCTTACATTATATGTATACACACACAGAGTTAATATGTCATTAAGAATTCTTTTGCCACAACAAGACTCTTTCAATGCTGATAACTCTTAAAATGGCCTGAAAATAAAACTACAGAGGAGTTGTTATATTGCCAAAAATAATGAAAAATTAGAAGGATGGCCAAGTATTTGAAGATGATGTCGATTCTGTTGGGTTTTTCTAACTGTTTTTTTTGGCATTTGCGTAGAACCCTGTCTTTAAAATTACTCTTTGTTTTGATCTTACATAGCCTGTAAATATTCATCAGATTTTCTTTTTACACTTTGAACATGGTACTGCAACTGAAATTTCATTTTAGATGTATTCCCTTTATGTTCTTGTTCTTATTTCCACGCTGCTGGCAAACTACAAAGCTGTTCTTGTGTAACATCTTTTCTTTGAAAAGAAATACAGTTTAAAAATTGAACAAAATAATTTACAGATAACTCCAGCTTCTCAGAACTCAAATTTTTGTTTTAAGTTGAGCCTGCAATGAAGGGATGAGTGTGTGTTTTTTTTTTCCCTTAGAAAGTCATCAGCTGAAAATGTATGTCAGACAAATGCTAACTGATGATACTGAAAGTAATAATGAAGTCAGTATCTAATTATTTATCTATTTTGTGTTTCATACCTGAAGTACGTCACTCTTGTTGCAAAACACCTTTAAAACAGTATCTTAATGAAAAATGCTCAATTGGGTAATTATTGCTTCTTCAGGTCAAGATTGAGCAGGTTGCTATGGAACTTCAGCTTACTCCATTCACTGTACTTCTGCGATCAGTTCTGGATCAGCTGCAGGAAAAGGATTCTGCTCGTATATTTGCTCAGCCAGTGAACCTTAAAGAGGTAAGGTTTAAGCTGTACTTCCTTATGTTTAGATATGACTTGGTGGTATTTAAGTACAAGAAACAAATCACTGCATGCAGAGTTGGGAGCAGTGTTACCTTTTAATCTCTATTCTGGTGATTTATATTGAGTTATGACTCATACACCAAAGTAGTTTCTGGGGAATGCTTGTATGGAATAACGTGTACATACTGATCTCTTGTGATAACATTATTTAATAAAGGAAACTGGGAGGGTGTCTTAAATTGAAATGTGGATGCTGTGTTATTACTTGCAGGTGAAATTCCTTTTCAGATGGAAACCAGATAAACCTTGTGTGTGTGTATGTGTGCGTATACAGCACGTGTAAAAATAACCTGTAGACCTGTATACATGTCTATAAATTGTGTATATATACACGTCTCCATATGCCAGAGACAGATATATTATACATGTGCACTGATGTATAAAAACATGCATTTATAAGTATGCATATGCATAAATATGCATATAATGTGTACATAGCAGCAGAGAATTCTGTAAATATGTGGTTTCCGCATCTGTTAGTAGAGCTCTACCTTGTTACTTAAGATGCAGAATCTTGTAATGTGTAAACTTGTTTTGGCATGCAAACATCTGCAATATCGAGATGTGCAATTCTGAGCTACACTTTGAAGCTCTTGATTAGAGATGTTATAAAACATGTTAGAAAGTGTGAATCAGTTCATAGCTAATGTTACTTTGTCCATAGTAAGATAATTTTACCCGTTTGTGTTTTAAATATTTGTTCAAAGGTTCCAGACTATTTGGATCACATTAAACATCCCATGGATTTCTCTACCATGAGAAAACGGTTAGATGCTCAAGGCTACAAAAACCTCAGTGAGTTTGAAGACGACTTCAATCTTATCATAGATAACTGTATGAAATACAATGCAAAAGATACAATATTCTATAGAGCTGCAGTGCGGTTAAGAGATCAAGGAGGTGTAGTTCTCAGGCAAGCTAGGCGAGATGCTGAAGGAATCGGTTATAATAATGAAACTGGAATGCACTTACCTGAACGGCCTAAACTTGAGACGCCACAGCCTTTCTCTTGGGAAGACGGTAAGATGTTTTCGGATTATTTTTAAGTTGCGTTTTTCATTATGTATGCACATTCTGAACAGATGTTTAAGGTTGTTGCCCCATTAACAGCATAGCTTGAAAGAGTCAAGTGTTTCTATTCTTCTAGGTTTGTCATTAGAAAACAGTGTTACACACATTCTGATTTTGCCTGACCCTAATATAACAAGATACATGAAAAAGGTTTTGAAATTGAGTGCTTTGTTTCACGTGATTGTATATGCTGCTTCTATAAGTCATGGAAAATGACAACCAGTGCACACATTCTTAAATAACCTACTGAATTTAAAAAAAAAAACCCAAGCATATTTGTAGTACTAAATAAAAATGAAAATTACTTCTTTTGACATGCATATCGGTTTTCGGAGGTTTTGGCGGTAAAGGAGAATAATTAAAACATTTCTTTTCTAACCATAATCTTGCCCTTTTCTTTCACAAGAAGAAAATTATCTGTTAGGGTGGAAAGGATTAATGATGTCTTCCTTTTGACCTTGTAGTTCTTGGCTTTACTAAGTTTTGTTGAGCAAAATAGTGATCCAGTAGAATAGTTACTCTGTAGTAGAGATTAGTTTCAACATTTCTTCACTGGTAAGGGTGAAGCTACAAAGACTGTAATCTAAGTAGCTTTTTGATGACATTTTTTAATTCTGGCAAGTGAATTATTTTTTTATTTTCCTCCTGTTGGTGTTACTGTTCTGGACACACTAACATATTTTCAACCTTACATATTTTTGACTTCAGTGGATAGGTTACTGAATCCCGCAAATAGAGCGCATATGTCCTTGGAAGAACAGCTGAGAGAGTTGCTAGAAAAGCTTGATCTCACCTGTGCAATGAAATCCAGTGGGTCAAGGAGCAAAAGAGCAAAGCTGTTAAAGAAAGAAATCAGCATTATTCGCAACAAACTAAGTCAGCAACACAACCAGGCTCCTCAAATAGAATCAGGTATTGGAAGTTTCGAAGAAGAAAGTGCATCATTAGAACAAGATGGAGAAGAAGAAGGTAAGAGTTTAAACCATGTTTAAATCTGATTTGATTCTCTTCAGTCAGGTGCTTTAATCATGTTAAAGAGTGTAATAAATGAGTATTTAATTTTAAAATGGACAAACAGCCACTTAAACACAACAAATATATTAAGAATATGAGGATGATCTTTTTAAACAAAACCTCCCTCCATTATTTTTCACAGTAGCAAGGTTTTTAAAAATGTAGGTGTGAAGAAATGAAAGTACAAACAATGTCATATGAAACGGATTTTGAAATGCCCAAGTGGGAAACATCTTTGTACTTTCTGATCTACTTAAATGCCAAAATATGTATTAGGGATCATGTGGCCCTGGGTCAGTGGTGCTGGAAACTCTGGACCTTTTACTGGGTGTTTTTTGTAGCTTTTTTACTCTCTACTCCAGAGTCTGGGGAGGGTGGAGGATAGGTTTAGGTTGGCAGTCTGGGGTTTATTTTGGGTGGTTTTTTGGTTGTTTTTGGGTTTTTTTGGGGAGGTGGGGTGGGTGTTTGTTTTGGGTTGGTTTTGTTTGTGGTGTGATGGGTTTGTGTGTGGGTGGTGTTTTTTGGGTTTGGTTTTTTTTTTTTTAATAAAGCTAACTATTGATAGAACTTAACAAACTTCATGAGGAACAAGTCGGACATACCTAACCGGCCCTTCCCCTTGTGCTTCCCTTCCTCCTCAAAACATTGGTCTCAGAACTGCATCTACTCTTGGTTAATTCCCATTGATTTCAGCGATAACGATACACCAGAAAGACCTAACTTGATATTTCAGTTGAATATTGTAATTGCGTTTTTTGCTTTTCAGTCAGTTATTGGGTTCTTCAGTGTTCATTTTTAAATGATGATTTTAAATGAAAATCTAGTCTGGAAAAAAAAAAAAAATCTGAGTTCATCTCATGATCTGTTCTTCTCCAAGAAGCTAACCTATTTTTATTCAGGAGAGTTAGAAACAGATTTCATTTTGAGTAAGTGTGTTGAATGGGAGGAGGAAGGAGCTCAAGGGAAAGTGGAAGCATGGAAATAAATAAAAGTCTGTCTGGTGCAGCTTGATGCTATCAAAATTTTTGAAAGGTGCAGTCAGTAAAATGACTGTCCTTAACTGCCATTCAACAGCAACTTGGTGTTTAATTGTAGGGTGCCCACGAGAATGCTTTTCAAACGTGCAGCTTGCTTGAGATTTGAGCGACAGTGGTGGTATAAGTGTACCTGACTTAGCATGCTTGTTCTCATGTCATTCTTAAATTTAATGGTTTGATTGTTTTTGGTTTTTTTTTTTTTTTTTAAATTTGTGGGTTTTTAATCTTCAAGTGATCTTATACTGACTATAATTCTGCAGAAATTTAGTTTATGGCAAGTAATGAATACGTTTAACTTTTTTTATCCATAGCTTAACATTTTTATGGCACAGCCTTTTACTGCAGCTGTTGTGCAAAAACCAGTCCAGAAGTGAGCATTAGGTGTTTTCTTATATTTACAGTATGCTTTTTTAAAGCATGATGAAGAGCATGATTCAGAGTTGATTGGCGTTGTTGTTACAGTTCTGATCTAGTGAAAAATAATAGTCATTAGTTCCAATTTCAGTTCTGAAATAGAAGGTACTTAGAGAAGCGAAGAGAACCAATTGCTAAAAAGAAAGATGAGGAAAGTAGACCGTGTGCCCAGGATCCCTACAGGAGCTGACTTCAGAGGAGCTGTGAATTACCCTCTTGCAGTTCTGTTTTCAGTTTCTGATCATGTGAAAAATACAGTACTAGAATAACCCTGTGAAATTTATGTTTCAGTTTCTAAATAGTTCTCGAGTGTTTTTCCTCTGCTTAAATATTTTTGTGAATATTTTCTAGTTAATTGTAAGAAAATCAGATTTTGTTCACAAGGAACAGTCACCTTGGATATTCTAAACTACGGGCTTTTTAAATGGGTGGTAATTCAGATGAGCTTGTCTGTGTTTCATCCTAAGTGTCTTCCTGAAACACTGTTTCCCAGTTGGCATACTTGCATACCCTCAAAGGATGTGAGCATAGTCACACTGCATTTTAACAATTTGTTTTTAAGATGAACTATGCTGCTGTTTTGACTAAACATTAAACAATGGGATGGACATTTTTATGCACTTAGAAGTTATTGATTCCCAAGTAATCAATAACTGAGACAACCAAAACAATATAGAAATAATAGTTAATCCACTACATATACAGGGTTTAAGCCCTGTATATTTTACACCTTTTTCAGGTGTCATAGAAATATTAACTGTACTTCAGAATTCCATGTGATAGCAGAAATACTACGTTGGTCTCATACAGTTACTCCAGAATAAGCATTTTCTTTCTTATTAATTTATATTTAAAATATTCTTCTGGAAGCTAGAAAGAAAGCTTTAACGTGTTTTTGAGTCAGTAATTTTGGGTTAGGAGCTACTTGTATTTGGGAATGCTGCCACAGTAGAATGTTTCTTTCCCATCACTTGGGATGAAAAACTCCAACTAGTTTTATATGCTTACAGTTAGATCTTTGTCATCTTATCCCAGAATAGAATTACTGGCATAGACTGGGACGTGATCAGTTGTTTTTTTTTTTTTTTTAAAAGGGTGGGTGGGTAAGAAAGAATTACAAATGGTAGATGGTGGGTTTTCCGATTCTCCTGTCAAGCCTGAATTGTCAAGTGTGTATTTGCCAACTAGTGGCTAATCAAGCTGCAAGGCTTTGGGGGTGTTGTTTTGGGTTTTTTTTTCCTCTCCCTTTTATTTCTTTTTGGTAGCTAAAACTTCTAGGCACAACTGTAAAACAGCTTAGCAGATCTGGCCTTTCTGTAACTTTTATAACACGTTTTAGCTCGCTCTAGTAGATCAGCTTACAACACCTGTGGGTGTGGGGTTTTTTTATGCCTATCTGATAAAATTTTTTTTAGGCAGGTAATTGAATATTGATAAGGTGACATAGATAAAAATACGTATTATCGAAATTTTTACTTGAATGGCAGTGTAAATTGCATTTAACAGATAATCATCCACCACCCTGACTTTCTATTTTAAAAAATAGCTTTCTTAGTGTGTAGTTAATGAAACTAACATAACTGAGAAGTAAAAAGTATTTATACAGGTGTAAACTGTTAACACCACCTATAAACACCTACTTTTCTATCCCTGTTACATTCCCAGTATAAAAGTAGGAACTACTAACTAGGACAGATTGTTGCTAGACAAGGTGTGTTTTTAAAATGTTATGCTTTGTTTCCAAACAACAATTTATTTGGTGGGCTGCACATTTATAGTGAGTTTTATAATAGACTTTATAACTACAGGTTTTCAAAAATCACACTCTATTTATAATTTTTTCAGGAGATAAATCTCCCCCTAAACTTGAACCATCAGATGCATTACCTCTTCCTTCAAACTTGGAGACTAATTCAGAACCACCAACCCTCAAACCAGTAGAACTCAATCCAGAGCAGAGTAAGCTTTACAAAAGAGTAAAATTTGATAATGAATTATATAGCACTTCCATTCAGAAAGAAATAAATGGACACACTCCAGAACACTTACTTGACAGTAATCTCAATGAGTCGACTGTTTCTGCTGTAGCTGAGTCATCAACTGATGTAAACAGACGTACATCCATTCTCTTCTGCAAATCGAAAAGTATAAGCCCCCAAAAGTCTGCAAAGAACACTGAAACCCAGCCAACTTCTCCACAGCTAGGGACCAAAACCTTTTTGTCTGTAGTCCTTCCAAGGTTGGAGACACTTCTGCACCCAAGGAAAAGATCAAGGAGTGCATGTGGAGATTCTGAGGTTGATGATGAGTCCCCTGTAAAGCGCTTGGATACAGGTAAATGTTACAAAGCTTACTTGAATGAATGCGTCTCAAAAGTTAACATACCTGTTAATTTTGACATACATGTAATTGCTGATCTGCAAGTTTTAACACTTGGACAGTTTTTTTTTCCTCATAGTTGAGTAGTTACAGTTCAGAAAGTTATGGATTCATTTTTGTGTTGGCCCAGTACAAATAGACTTGGAGAACCAAGTTTCACTTTTTCAGTTTTTACTTTAGCTGTGGAATCTCCAAGTTTACATGTATGGGTGGGTGATTTTTTTTTTTAAGCTGTTTCCTGTTACCTTTTGTTGCAATCAGTAGGAAAAGTGAATCAGCTGATTTTTTTTTTTTTTTAAAGAAATTCCTTGTTAACTTACATGGAAACTTCATGTATGGTGCCAAAACTAGAACTTTTATAAGGAGGAGCATGGAAAATACATGTTCCATTTATGACTTTGTTTTGCTGTAGTGTTACTCCACACATATTTTCACGTTACAAAACAGTTTATGAGTTTCTTTGTATACGTGTGTATTTTATGGAAGTGTTAAAATCCCAAAGAATAATGACATTTCCTTTCTTTGGTCTGTGCACTTTAAATAAACAGTTGAAGAATCAGTGTAGAATTGCACTTCTAATGAGACTTCTTTTAAAGAACGTTTAAAAAAAAAATTATCTGGATGCGTTGGTTCAGTACAGTTGAAGACATTAATTACACCTTTTCTTAGAAAACCATAGTTGTATGTATTGGAGAAATTTGAATAAAACCCTCTGAGGAAGAACAGTAGCGTAAGGAATTTCTTTATCACCATCCATGAGCATTGCTATGGCTTTTACATTACCTTGGACATAAATACTGTGTTTCGTTGTCATGTTGGTAATTCATATGTGGGTATGAAAACAGCATGTGGGTTTTTGTGTCTTTGAATGAAAGAAAGAGGAATTTAATTTGAACATTTATTGTGAAGATGTGTTCCAAAAGCTGTGGTTTTTGTGGTTTGAGGCGGGAGGAGGGTTGGCTGTTGGTTTTGTGCAGTTGGGTTTCCCCCCCTTTGGTTGTTTGTGTTTGGTTTTTTTGTTTGTTTGTTTTGTTCTGGTTTTGCTTGGGGTTTTTTTGTTTGCTTGGTTTTTTTTTTTTAAACATGGGAATATGTTTTTATTCATCTATTTTTATTAGATAAGAAAACTGGCTTAATTCTGGACCAAAAAACCCCTCACATTCAGATTTCTGAATACATTTGAAATACGTCACTTTGTTCCTTTTCTCTCCCTGGAGTTAGGTGTGTGTGGGGCAATTATGCTTTTGAATCTCTTTAAAACACCAGGAAAACCCACAAACAACCCAAACAATTCTGGATATTTTCTTTGAATTTTGGTACTTTTGCCGTTTCAGAATTTCTAGGGTATTTTTATGAAATATGTAGGCAAGTAACAACGGATAAGATCCAAATGGTGAAAAGATATTTTAAAAAAAATTTAAAATTCTGTAGCCTCTTCCTGAAAGTAATGAAGATATGCTCAGAATTAATTTTACGTAGAAGGAACAATTAGGAGGCATTTATATTTAAATGATTGATTTGTTCAAGAAGAGACTGTTTATATGAATTGAAATGTTTTAGCCAAAATATACCTGAAGGTGGTGTTCTAGTTACTTTTTAATATTATGTGGTTTCTTAAGCATATATATGATTCATACAGATGTGTCAGCTTATTTATCAGATTTATCAGTTACTTTTAAGCTTTCATAAAATTAGGATATTTGTTCACAGTTGCTGTGTTAGTACCCTCTGCTTTAGTTAGACACTAAGTATTTAGAATATATTGTCCTAAAGCAATCACTTTAATTCATCATGGAATTAGGATTGCAAATTATGATCACTGTAGTGCAGTACGTTGGTTTTCTGTTATTTCTTGGCAGAGTAGTAGTAATAGAAAATTTCAGCGAACCGTGTCATTGACTTAGTGTTCTTGCTTCCAGCTACAGTGTTTTTTTTTCTCAAAGCACTGGAATGGATGTAAACAAATATTCATAGCATGGATCACTGAATTAGCTTATTTAACACAGTAAAAAACACAGGGTTGGGGAGGGATTTATAATTTCTTAATATATACTTTGCATGTCTGTTGTCAATATACCTCAAGTGTAATTATACCTTATTAAATCTATTAGTAAATGTTGGTCTGAAACTCTGCCCGATTTGCCTTAAAATGTTTGATGGCAACTTAAGGACTGCCTGCACGTAACCCGAATGTGAATTCCACTTGCATTTGATGTAATTTAGTTTTGTAGTGATGACCACTTTTGCTTCATTTTATTTGGTGTGGTAAGGACAGAGATTACATCTGGGTAAGGTGGAACACAGGTTCTTTTTTCTAATTCTTCAGTACTTGATTTCTAATAATTCCTGGGCTCTCTGGAGCACAGACCAGTTTGATTAGAAGTCAAGCTTCATATTCGTTGCATTCAATTATCATTAAGTGGAAGGAAATAACGTTTCTTGGCCCAGGTTTGGATTTCCAAGAAGTAAAATGTTACAGTCCCCAAGTGCTTTGTCTGTGGCATTTAACACTAGTTTTTCCTTTGTGGTGCAGATGGTAAGCAGAGAACTGTGGAATTTATTGAAGGTGTTCAAAAAAAAAAGAGTGAATTTGGAGATCCACACTGTCCTTATAAGTTAAGAATATGCTTGCCATGGTTTTGAGGCTGAGTATGGATGACCTACCTTCAAATTCACAGGCCTAGATACCATGAAGTTCCTTTATGAGGTACATAAGGTACCAGAGTGTGTCTAATCACCATTATATGGAACAACATAGAATAGTTTGGGTTGAAAGGGACCTTTAAAGGGTCCTCTAGTCCAACCCCAACATACTTGCCTACAAGTCTTATATATGAGATGGATGATCATAAAAATTAATGCGGAGACTCCAACGCTAACTTTGTGCACTGGACCTGGAAGGTGGAAATACAGGTGACTTAGGGCTCACTCTGCTACGAGTGGAGAGAGGGACAGTCAGTCTCCACAGGATGTTTGACTGCAAGAGGAATGTCTCAAAAAGGTTTGTGTGGATTGGTTTGGGGTTTTTTTTTTTTCCCTTTCTTTCCCCTTTTTCTCCCTAGATGAGAACAGAGTATGTGGTTACATGCACAGAGGGAGGTTCTCCTTAAAGAGTAATCCTGGTAGCACGTACTCTGTTTCTGTATCATATGTGCAGCCCAGTATTTTGGGACATTTTTAATTGATAGCTCTCTTCTGTGTTTATCCAGATGTAGTTTCTTTGGTGCGCATAGAGGAAGCATACACAGGAAAAGGTATCCCAGACAAAGAAACAAGTATTACTCAAGAATAGGTAAAAAATGTGAAATGAAGTTGGTTTTGTTGGTATGAAAACAGTGTTCATTGGTCAAGCTTTCACCTAGACTTTGCCAGGCTATGCTATCCTAGCGTGGTGCTGCTCCCCCCACTTTCACTTTCCTGGGCTCCTCCTCCATTTTTTTGCTTTTCTTCCTTTACTTTCCCCTTTTCCACTCCCAGAAAAGCTGCAGTAACACAGCTGTCTCTCAGAAATGACTTTCTAACAACATGCCATTGAAATGGAGATGAAAGCAGAGGGTGAGAACAGTTGCTGATGGGTGTGGCTAAGTACTCACGAGTTCTATGAAATTTTATTTAAGATAAAAGTATTTTAGGTCTGAGGCAAAAAACCTCCCATACTATAGATTCATTGGATTAGGTATAAAAATGCAAATATGCAAGTCAGCCTTATTTTAACTCTTTGTGTTCAGTCCTGCCTAAAAAGAGCAAAGCTTGGTGGTTGTTCAGTAGCGCTTGGTTATCCTCACTTGAAGATGCTTCAGGCACTGTCAAGTTGGCTGCATGAACGCTGAAATACCTTGTTTTGTCTCTGCAGCTCCTGTCGTTAAAGCCAGGGAGACAGTCTTAGGATTGCAACCACTGTTAATTTTTGCTAGGCTGGAGTGAAGTGTAAGTGTGATGTTACAGTCTCTGAGAGGATTCAGATCATGCACTTCCTCAAGTACACTGCAAACTATCGTAGGAGGCTCTTCCATACCTTTAGTGTGCTCGGGATCTTTTATACTGGGTCACTTGAAGTTTTCATCTTCCTGTGTGAAATACCTCTCAAGGTACAAAAGGCTTGGAAAAATTGGTCCAGAAATGCAGCTGCGTAACTTAATGAAGTCACTGCCTAGTTCAAGGACTTGCAGTTTACTTTGTTGTCCTGTACGTCACCTTGGAGTGGCAGATCTCTGGTAAACATTTCTGCCTTCATCTTGCTCTCAGATGGCAAGTGCAGTTTCAGTTTCTGTTCCCCGTCCTACAATAAGGCACAAATTATGAACTGATTTTTCTAAATAGCTATAAAAGGCAAATAAACAGTAAATGATTTGTTTCCTTTTTAACAGAGTAGGAATGCTGGACGTGCTTACATAAGAGTGCTCTGAAACTCACCTGCCTGTTTCCTTTTCTTTGGATATCATGTCCAGCAGGGGTGTTCTCACAATTGCAGGGAAACATTTATTTTCAAAGAAGGAAAAAAATGTGTTGGTAAAAGCTCTGTATAAGATCCTTCAGTAATGAAAGAAAAAGAAGTTAGTTCCTGTTAGGGAACGGAATAGCCTGACTTCGTAGGTCCTGCTGGGCTGCTCCGACGGGCTGCTAGGCACTAGGGTTTTGATACACTATAGTGATAGATAATTATATTGCTTTTCCATGATAGAAGTTGAGAATAATATATATCGATTTAAGTTTTTAATACCTTCTTAAATTTTATTTCCTTGATACCAGAATTTAGTAGGTGAGAAAATAGAAATCTTCAAATTGAAAGTGTGTAAGAAAGTGGAGTTTTTTCTAAAGGAACTTCACTGTTTGCATTAATACATAATTCAGAAAAAGATGTTGGGAAGTAAGATTCTCATCTTAAATCCTCTTGAGTAGTCTTGCCAAGGTAATGAAAAGTAAACAGCCTTAAATATTACTGGCATCTATAGTTACTATATTTTTTGGTTCCTGAATGACATACCATTGATCTGTGTGTGATCCAGGAACTTAAATCTTGTATTTTAGAGTCATCTGTGTGTGTTTTACTCGTAATAAGTCTGACTAAAGAATTCAGTTTATAAAGTTAGTTCTAAATACTTTGTTTTGTGCTTGCACTTTCTAATGGCATTTTCTACTGTACTGCTACTGTCATCAGTCTTTTCGGTACCATTGGGACAGCTGATACTCAGTAGAAATTGTTGTAAAATGTGTTTTTGCAAAACATTTCTGCTTGTATGCTCTTTTTTTCCCTTTCAGATTTTTCTGGAATGTTTTTCAACTCCTCCACTAGTGCTGACTCCCACTTGTATGCTTTAAAACATCTTGAACAATCGCCCTGCAATACAGGGATCCCGTTGTTGTAGCACAAAGCAGCAACAATCCTTATCTTGTGGAAGCTTTAGTTCTTAAACGTTGAATAGTTTTCCTTTCTGTTGTGCAGTCCAGATTCAGCTGGTCTAGCAGACTCATCTGATCAGCCAGAGACACTTCTTATTCCCAGATTTTGAAGAAAATGAGTATTAAGGATGAGTTCTTAAGCATTCTTCTGAAACATACCAAACTTTGACTATTCGGTGAGCCACCAAACTGGATGCATTATGTGTTACTTACACTAGCAAAGATGAAGTTTTTCTGTTTAGGATCTTGAAAGCTGCTGATGTTTAGTGTGTATGTGCTACGTTACGGCTCACAGTGAACTTTCTTTGCTCTCTTTGGCCATGACCAAATTTTAAGCAAGTTTTAAAAACTTTATTTCCAAGGGGACTCTTCAGAATAAATTTTATCTTTGTGGGTAGCTGGCTGCCCTGGCGACTGTTTTAAAAACTGAACTCTGACGTGCTCAGATACTAATCTCTGAAAAGAAGGGTTGTGTCTAATAGTCTTACTGCATTCCAGAATTTACTGTTGGAAGTAGACATTTATAGTGTTACTGTGAGGTTCACTTTTTAAAAAATTAGTGGATGCCTTCCTGTTGCTGCAATAGGCCCATTTTCAAGGTTTGCATATTTAAGAACACAATCACGTCTGGTTATTTACTACCTTTAAAGTATTCCTTTATCCTATCTCTGCATATCTGTATATATAGATCCTCTTCAGTTAGGGTCATCCCCCTTCTTACTCTCACTGGAGGGATGTTTAGATACGTTTCACAACCATGCTCTTGGTGCATATCATGCACGTGGAGTTTGTATTCTCTGCTTTCAATGACTTGCATATATTTTCTTTTTCAAGAAAGAGGACTAAGTCAAGGCAACTTCTAATAGAGTTTTGCCCCTTTTGAAACTTCAGCTGAGCGTTAGTGTTAGCGTACGTAGAACGCTTGTATCATTCTCACTGTCTCTGGATGCTGCTGTAAGGATGGCTTATTTATTTGAAAGCTCTGTTTCCTTTCAGAGAGACTTAATGGCTTTTTCACTGTCTTCCAGGTTCTCATATTAACTAATATGCTGGGTATTTATCTCTTTGGATCCTAATTATTTTCTGTTATCCTCAACATGGAATGGAATTCAATTAAATGATCATTTTGGAACTCAAAGACAATTACATTTGAAGTAATTATTTTGGATCATGTTGGAGACACCAGCCATCCTTAACACAAAAACAAAAAAAATGAACACTGTTGGAGGAAGTCTTTGCATATATGAAACTATGCTCTTCATTCAATATATTGCCCCATTTCCGTAAGTTATAAAGTTGTACATGTTTTAGTATATGTGACACAAATTGGTCGCAGATTTTTACCAATCCCAGTGTTCTTATTCCTGGAACGTGCTCTGTGAGAGCAGATTAGTTAATAATGTACTATCTCCATCCTTTTCCCTTCCCCCAAAAAACGGTCTAATCTTCCTTGGAGAAGTCAAACATACCAAAAAAAAAAAAAGGTTTGCCTATTTTTGTGCATTTATGTAGTTTCCATAAAAAACGCATTTTTCTTTAATAGATACATTTTAATGAAGACTAACGTCACTGGTGCTGGGTAAGTGCACAAGTCAGGACGTGAGAAGTCCTTGCTTGGTAAAATGAACCTAAAAAACGTCATGTAAGAGCTGGTGCACTGCGTGCTGTCACTTTTCCAATGCTTCCACTTTTTTAGTGGTTGAAATAATTTAATGTTTTTCATTATTTCTTAGCTCTTCAGCTGTGGTTTTTTAATACAGCACCTCATCTTACATTTGGATAAGTTTGATAAGCTATGCATAATGAAGTTTTAATTGCTTTAGAATAATTTCATACAAGTTCTGCGTCGTTGGTTTTGTTTCAGCAGAACTGCAGGGTGCAGTTACAGTCTGAAATGCACAGTTCTGTCTTCTGGGGCAGCATTTTGTACATTCATGGAGCATGTTGCTCCTTGGGACTGTGCTGAGTTTTGTTCCTCTGCAGTTCCCCCCCCCCAAACTTCTGCTGTCTTTCCAGACAATCCACCAATTTGGTACAGGCGACAGGATTCCAATTTGCTTGATGTAGGTAGTCAGTGAAAGTTTTAATTGCAGTTTTAAGAACAAACTGCTGTTGTTGAGAAAAAGTTGACACTTTCTCTGATAAATACTTTTTTGCAGCTTTCTTAGTGCCCTAAAAATTGTTTCAACTTTCTAATCTTTGGCTTACTTTTTTTCTTCTTAGTTTACTTAGTTTTCTTGCTCTCTGTTAGCATTTTTCTTTGATTAAAGTGGTTGTGTGTTGTATGGCAGTAAACTTTCTGTGCAAAGTGAAGTCTCGAGCTGGAGATTGGAAAGGGCAGTAACATTTAAGATTGCATTTAAGATTGATGGCAAGCGTCACTATTTGTGAATTTTTTTTTTTTGGTGATGAAAAGGTGAGTTCTGCTTCTGAGCGTGGACTGCTTTTTGAAGAAACTTAAGAACAGAGGGGAAAATGAAAAGGAGTCATCCACTAATGAAAGGTTTTTCAGTTTGATATTTGGGATCTTTTTCTATGGGGTGTTCTTGATCATGGATGTTTGCAAGGGAGAATATGTAAGTAGTCCAGCACCTGACCTAATTCAGTTTCTCTCCAGGACTGTAGTGAATGTTCGGTTGATCTAAGAAAATCCAGAGCTTTTGGAAAATGTAAATGGCTCGTATGGGTTTGTTGCAGGCCTAGCCAGGCTGCTAAACTGCAGGACAAGTTACTTCTTCCATAGATTTTCTTAATTTGACCTTTTCAGTAATATATTTTGATCCAGTAAAATGCAAATTCCTTGAAAAGGGGTCATCTTTAATCTCAGTTCTAGTAGCTACAGGAGGTGGGGTGTTTCTTCGTTCATGGGAGAAGGAGTTTTGTAAGGATTTAAAAACCAAATTCCCATTTACAGCATGTAAATGTAGTATATCTGGGGTGGGTTTTTTGTACATCAGCAATACCATAAAGCATTTTTTATTACCTGGATTTTTCTGCCAAGTAGCAAGGTCATTTGGGAGCTGCTCTGTCTGTGACTACGTATACGTGTGTTTTGTTTTAAATAAGCGTTAAGGTCTTCCTTTCCTGTTCCGTGTAATTTCTGAAAAGTGTGGACTGCAGAAACTGGGTCCCAGGAACCACATGAGCTTATGTCATTCAGGTCTCGATATTGAGGAAAACAGCTCCTCCTGACAGCCTGCACGGTCTGTCTTTTTCATACTTCCACAAGCAAGAGAAATGTGTCTGAGAAGCTCTGAATTCTTTTGCACTTTAATATTCCTTATGTGTCAGAAAAGGGTTGGGCTTTTTTTCCACTTTGAGTGACCGGGATTGAAAAAACTTTGCTTACTGTCATCTTTAAAACCTGTGTTAGTGACTTAAATGAGTCATTAAACTCCTAAGGCAGGTTATGCCTAAAGGAGTGCAAGCCTGGACTACCGCTGCTGAGGGCTGTCTCCATGGTTGTAGTTGCAGGTTTCTCGTGCTTCCCTTGTTCCTCGACATCAGCAATAGGGCAATCATGTGGTTGCTTTTCCCAGTGCGTTGCTGAAGAGTCGTTACATGACTGCGTAGCTCATGGTGCTGACCAGAAGTGACCATTGCACGGGACTGAGAGCACCAAAACATCCATTTCTGTGACAGCAGTCATAAACTGATGGAAGCAGTCAAAAGTTGGAGCTATTCCCTGTTGGTTTTTTGTTCTGGATAATACATACAGAACGCTAGAGAGAGGTAGCCAAGTCATATTTGGCATACATAGGGTTAAACTTGTTACCTCTTAATTCTTTTAAGAGTATGTATGTTTCCTTCCACTTTCTCAGTCCTTTGGGAACCTGAACTGTGTGCTGGTTCTGGTAGCAGTGTTTACTTGATCTGTCTTTAGATGTAAATTTAATCTGTTGTGTAACTTGTTTGTGCTGATAGCTGATTTGTATTTGATACCTGAATGATAACTTGAGCCATGTGTCTTCTGGGTTGTGGCAGGATGAAAACAGAACAGTTTCTACCCCTCACTTGAAAACCAGTTCTGATGGGGTTTCGAAGAATAAGAAGTCGTTATTTGCAGACCTAGGAGATCTCCTTTTTATCTCAGCATCTGAAATGACAAGATGAAAAGCCCTTCCGCAGTGTGAAGCGATAGTTTTTAGAGGAGTTTAAGCCTTCTCATAAAGCCTCCTGTTTTGACAAGTCTTTCAGCATAGTCTGAGGTTGAACTCCTACTTCATCCTCAGCTGTTTGTGCTGACTTGCTGAGACTGAGAACAAGATTAATCAATAACGTGTAGCGGGGTGCTTGAACATGCAAGACAGTGCTCCATTTATAATTTTTCCTTGTGAAGGAAATTAAAGACAAATACAGGCGTTAGAAACCAGACACTCTTAAATAGGTGTCCTACAGTGTCAACCAAGCGTCAGTGGGAGAGAATGCTTATCTGTAAATCTTTCAGACCACTGAATAAATTCTCCTTTTTTTTCTCTTAAAAAACCCTAAACCTACGTTGATACCCAAATGGAAGGTCGCCTGGGGGTGGAGGGGGAAATCCCTTAAATTACTGTATGGAAATGCCTTTGGTTCATACAAAATAACTTGCTGAGCTCAAGGTATGTAGTTGTCAGCCTCCTTTGCAGAGGTCTTCGTAGCAAGCAGACTGGAGGAATTAGAATGCAGTGAAGGGAGTTCAGTCGTAAATGTCATAGAGTGCAATCATACAGTGCTCTGTGGAGGGGCATGGGAAGTTGAGTAAGCTTTTGTGACTGTGTCTGAATGAGCAAGCTCATGACTTTTAAGACTGACAGTAAGATTGCTGGGATGGGTAGCTTTCTTGCATTGGGAGAAGCATGCTGGTTATTACCTGCCTGAAATAAAAACTTCATTGGCAGAAATGACTATGCTCAGAACTGAATTCTTTTCAAAACTGTCTTCTCTTTGCAGTCTGCAGCTTGCAGTAGCTGATCACAGGCTAGTACTGTTGTCTTTAGCCAGTTCATTTGCACAGTCTTAATTTCTGCTGCCACCCCCCCGTCCCGCCCCCAGAAAGTCATCAGAATGCTATCTTAAACCTCTTAATTTGTCTCTCTAATCAAATATGGAAATGTCTTAGTAAGAACTATACTGTTTGTGAATTGGGAAACCCAGAGCAGGATTAGTGGCAGCCTATCAAATCAGTAGCTTGTAATATAAAAGCCTTTTTTATGTTTTCATTACAGTTATGAACTTAAAATGTAGTAGCCTTAGACATATGTAGACTTGTGCCAGGAGAAGAATATTCAAAAAAAAGTAATGTGCATATTATTGTTGATCACAGAAAATAGACATTTACTAAAATGGAAAGACTTTCAGCAGCACCTAGATAGCATCGGGGGAAATCCCTGCCAGTCTACTTGAGTGTTTGAAAAGGATTTCCAGTATTTCTTGACTTACGGTTGTAGCATTGTATTCAAATGAGTCTTGTTTTCACTTGGTAAATCTGCCTGGTTTGTATATGTGGGGTTTTTTTCTTATTTTTTTTCTGCCCAGCTTCTGCAGCTGGTCTTACTAGTTGGAAACCTTACATACAAAAACTGATAATCCATTTGTCATTTCCCATATTACAATCTTCACCCTTTTTTTTTCTTTTGTTACCTGAATTTCCATCTTATCTTTAAAGTCTGCAGTACAGGAACCTCCTATTTATAATACTGTGTTTTGAGATGAAATATCCATGTTCATGTTCTTTCGACACACGGAATTACTTGAAGTCCAGAACAATAATGATGCAATGTGTGAATACAAATGTTTTAAATGAAAATGGTGTGATTCCTGGTTTGATGCAGTTTATTTTTGTGTTACGCTGTAGGTCTGTCAAATGGTTTTGGAGATGGAAGTAAAGAGAGAGCATTAGATGATACTCCAGGAAGAAAAGTTGAACCTCGTCGCCGCTGTGCATCAGAATCTAGTATTTCATCTAGTAACAGCCTTTTGTGTAACTCAAGGTAAAACTGTTAATTTGAAACACAAGTTAGAGACCGAATGCTTGTGACCTACATCAGAGAGCTGCATACATTTTAGAAAAAGAGCATATTTCCATTTTCTCCCTTGTGTGTCAAATCTGAGACACCCTTCAGGATTGCCAGCATTCTTTTGTTGAATTCAGGTTATTGCAGTTCCAGGCAGTTACACTTTATACTTTACTGTGCTTCTCTTGCTCTGTAAACATACGTGTGCATGTAGTGCCTTGTTTTAATTACCTTCCTAATCCTGAACACTAAAAATGGCTGGTTTTATTTTTGTGAGAGGGGAGAGAAGCAGTTTCCAAAGCAGAAGTACACAGGGAAGGTGAATTCAGTAGCTGTGGAACTGCAGATTTCTAGTCTGTGATTTGGATTACTGGCTAGTTACTGCCGTAGTACCTCTGTATCAACTACTGACCTCTTTGTGAAGTCTGTTGTTAAAGATGGGATGGTCAGAATGATCACCTCCGCCATCACTGCTAAATATTTCTCTATCAGCAATAGTGCACATGTTCCAAAAGCACACTGATCTCTGGGTACACGGTAGCTGTCTGTAGCCCTGGACCATCAGGATGAGGCATACAGGAGTTACAGGGTAAATCTGATTATTAAAAAACAAAACCAACAAAAAGTCAGCTTTATTCATGTGTTCAAGGTTGATATTGGAAGTGTTTAAGGGAATGGTGTTAATGCACTCATGTCAAACAGGCTTCCAGAAACAAAGAGAATTGAATATTGCATCTCTCATAAATGTGATATATTGAGGATTTGAGCTAGAATAATTGCTGTTCAGATTCTGTGATCTCTTAAAGGAGAAATCAGGTGTGCAGAGAACAAAAGACTTGAATTTGTAGTGAAAGATGGAAGAGAACATCACTGTTCCCTGTGTAGTGGAACTGTTGGAGCAGAGGGAACACGTTTTCATTTGGCCAGTGTACACTGTAACACTGGAGACAAAGCAGCTTCTCTTTTATGCTTGTGTAAGCTGTACAGCATCTGAGATGCAGTCGCATACTCTTTGTCTTCTGCTGATAACCAGGCAGTTCTGTGCATGACAGTAATCTGGATTTTTGGCTTTTATGTCGTTTTTTGTGTTAGTTACATAACACTTGTTAGCGCTTGCGGCTCTGATCTTACCGTGTACTGCTTAATTTGTAATTGTCAAAGTCTTGATTTAGAGTGAACAATGTTAATTATCAAGTAATGATCGTAATATTAATAATTCCATAGTTTCAGCCTGCCAAAGTGTGGTAAAGGTAAACCTGCACTTATACGAAGACACACACTGGAAGACCGGAGTGAATTGATATCCTGCATTGAAAATGGAAACTATGCCAAAGCAGCAAGAATTGCAGCTGGTAAATATAAACCGTTGTGTTCTTAATAACATTAAGAGAAAATAACAGTATCTGATTCTGTGGGTTTGATTAGTAAGTGGTATTTGAAGCGATCGAGCAGAACATGGGCTGAAGTACGACGTGTGGCTCGGTCAGTAGTATTCTTGGTTAGGCTTTTTGGTTTAGGGTTCACTCCTCGTGTGCCATTCTGCATAAACGTGTTGACAGATGGGTAAGAGGTGGTCTGCATTGATTCAGGAAAAGCTTGAAATCGGAAAGGAGTGGAAATTTCTAGGAATGTAGAGGATATAAGTTACTGAGTTTTAGGGAAATACACTGTGTTTTGTTGATACATTTTCCACCCATTTCAATATTTTAAGTGCATCACAAGATTTAAGCAGATGGTCTGTTCAGTGAGTAGAACCGTGTGCAGTGCAGTGCTCCCACGCTGAAGTTGGACATCAGCCTGGCAGCGTCTGGCAGACCTGTCTCCAGTTCCTGACCTTGCAACTCTTCTCCCCCTCAGCCGGGGCGCTCCTTATCCTGGACTCCTTCGTGTCTGGTGCTTTTATCTGACTCTTTGTCTTGGTCTGTTCTTTTCCTCCCCACGGGTTGTGTTTTTCTTGCAGCTCATCTGTTTTCAGTTACTGCTTCGTTACTCTCAGGTTTAGTATCTTTGATTAGCTGCACGTTAACCTCTTACACAGGACTTGACCTTTTCATTTGCTCTTTTTACTCTGTCCTGGGTTGTCTTAACACTTCCCACTTAGAATTCCTGTAACACTTTTTTCAGAACTCTTCTTGATCTCTTTTCTGTGTCGGTTCTCAGATACATTTTACAGCTGCCTAAAAGGAGGAGCAAATGACATTTAACAGCATTACTTTATATGTTACTACCTATTCTTCCTAATTTGAGCTCTTGGCTGCCTTCTGCACCCTGTTACCTCAGCAGCTCAAGGAGAGGAAATAAGTAGATGTGAAGTGAAAACTCCTCTTTACATTCTGTGCGTTACTGGAACTTTACCACAATTTATTTTTGTTAGTAAAATCCCAGATTTTACAAAGAAAGTAAAGGGTGGTTCGTTCTTGGCAGAATGTCTCAAAACAGCTCTGTCAGAGCTTTAGAAACGAACCCTGTGCTTACGGTTCTGCTGGCCTCAGATCCATGGAATATCTTGTGCTGATGGGATGCTGTATCGGAACCCGTGGCGTGGCCTGTGGTGCCGTTGCCGTTATCACGAGATGCAGTTTTGCGTTGATGGGGGCGTAATCGCTGTACTGTACAGGCACTGAAACGTGTTGGTCGCAATGCAGGCGGTGTTCCAAGGCTGCTCTGGGAACCACCAGGGCAGGTGGTCGAGACAGGGCTGAGCGCTGCTGCCATGTTCAGCATTTTTGACGTGGGGCAGGTAGGCTTAGAGCCATGTCTGCTCGGCGTGCTGGGCACATTAAGACTATTATGGGGTGGGAGGGGAAGTTCTATGTTGAAATGTGAAGATTATATTGAGATACAAGTACAAAGGATGAATTAAAGTTTCAAAAGTGGCTCCGAATTGCGTAGCCAACCTTCGGGGGCTTGGACTTGCAGGCTTCTAGGGTTTTCTTGGTTTTCAAATAGAATTATCTGTGTGTAATAGGTTGCTGCCCTTAGTGTGGGCACTGGAAGATGAACAGACACGTGCTGTGAGTGGTTTCTATCACTAGCTGCTGTACGCAGAGATGTGCTGAAGTTGGTAGGTCTTGCATTCCTGTATGGGGTCAGGAAGTTGCTGCACTGAAGTGGCAATGTGTTCTTCTGCCTGTCCCCTGGAACCTTGCCCGATCCTTTTGCCTGGCTATTTGTTGTTCCCTGACCCAAGATTCTTATCCAGCTTTCCTGTTCCCAGTCTCTCTCAGGCTTTTTGTCCCAGTTTTCAGTTCTTTGCCCCCACCTTTATCCAGTCAGTTGCTCTACCTTCCTGTGAGATTGTTTTTTCTTTCCTCAGTAAATCTGAGCGATGGTGTTTTTTCCAGCAGCGTCTGGTTGCTGCCTTTCCCTTCGGTCACACCAGAGCGGTGAGCAGGAGCGGTGGGAGGCAGGTTGTAGGGGAAGGTTGTGCTGCATTTAACTCAAATAGGTTTCCCCTCTGTGTGGTTTTAATATCAACAGGTAACACTGACAGGTGAGAGAACACTTTGTTCAGCCAGGAGTTACGGAGCAAAAGGGGAGTCTTGGTTCATGACTTGTGCTGAAGGATGATCCGTCTGCACTGCTAATACCACTCTTGGGTGGCAGCAGTTCTGGTGCTTAATTATGCTTCGTGTCAGTGTCTGGTCTGCAGGTTTAGCTGTTAAAATCAAAGTTTCCTCAATGTAACTAAAAACAACCCACACTGTGCACTGTTCATCTGGTCATCTTGCAGTAAAACAGACTTTCCTGTTGCTGAAGTTTCTGGTTGAAAATAAAATTGCCCTGTGAAAAGCTGGCGTTCCTTGCTGAAACCTGCGCAGACGCTGGGTTTGTCGTCCTTAGCTCTGTTTTTGAAGACAGAAATGCCCTGAGGTTTTGAGCCTTGTGACGCTGGCACCTAATGGGTGTCTTGTTCAGCTTCCCACAGAAAGTTGAAGACACGGACTTTGCTGTGAGAATGATACTGAAAAAAAAACCTAGTTGTTTTAAAAATATTGTGAGCAGTAAAAAGTCTGTAAGGGGAGGAGAGGTATAACAAGATGTCCCTATCTTTACCCTAAACTATATCTAGGATCTTAAGTCTGGTTTGTGGTATTTTGGTACTGTTGGTTGTCAGCTGGTGGGAGTGCTGTTATTTAAGAACTGGAGCAGTGTGTTTCCCTGCCTGCTGACATAAAGTCACTGTCTCTCGTAGCCTGAGGAAATAAAGGAGCTTTGATGTTGTAGGAGAAAACTGCTAACCACGTATGCCAGTGTAGCAACCCCCTCGCACCCCATGGAGTGAACTCTGACTAGGAGAGATCCTGAGGCTCTTCCCTACTGTGTTTACACCCGAGAAGGCTCTTGAGGGACTCTGGCTGTGTGCATCCTGTCAGGTGGTGTATGACCTGCTGCGTGGCATTAATAGACCATTCTCTTTATCCTCAGCTGCAGAGCTGATATGACACAACATAGGTTTCTCTTCTTTCTTGTTAGCTGCTGCTTTTGTGTACCAGATGCAGTTCTATCGGTGTTTTTCAAAATGGTCTGTGTGTGAAGGATACCTAAGCCTTCACGAGCCTTACTGGCACGTGCACAGTTAACACACCAGTGTTAGGAGAGCCGAAAAATAAAGGGGTTGCCTAAATTGCTTTTTCTGTTGTGTTCGTAATTGCTCTGATTGTTTTTTAGATCCTCCCAGAATGGTTCATCTGGATTTAACGTTTCTGTCCATAATATCCAGCATGTAATGTATTCAGCTGTATTCTGAGAAGTGTAGGAATGCCTGTAGGTATTACACCTGTGTGTATGATGGGTTTAAAATCTGCGGAGTAGTACTACAACTTTTAATGAGAAAGTGAAGAATGGCCTAAAGTGACCTCCCTAAAAAGATACAGAAAGAAACAAATAAATAAACCAGTAAATAGATTTAGTAACTGTTTTTCTAAGATTATTTAGTTCATTAAGGAATAGTGTAAATAAGACTTCAATTACTTTTATGGTTTTGTATAATGGAATCCACTAATTAAAGCTCTCCTCTCTAAAGCCTGCTGGGATTGGTAGTCTTTCAGAGGCTTATTGGAGGTCTTAAGAGGTGGAAAAAATTGCATTTGTTTCTTTCTCCTGTGACACCCACACCGTAGCAGAGCCTGTGACAACTTGTGGCTTCAGAAACGTCTGACATCTCTGATGCTGTTGGTGGCAGGTTGATATGAACGACTGCGTTCAATAAGCAGCGTTGTGTAGTTGTGCATCTTTCGACTTCCCGGTTTGCTTGAAAAGTTGATGCCACTCTAGATTAACAATGAATTCTAATCGAATAACCTGTGGCTGAATATTGACCTAGAATATGCTGGGGAGAATGTGCTCTCTCTCTGGGGGTGTGATCCCTTTAAACACTTTTATCCTTGTTATTTCTACTCTTAAAAGCTTTGAAACCACTTTATCCCAGAACCCGTGTGATGTTGAGGAGGAACGTGTTCCTGCGTGCCACGACTCGTTATAAATAAGCATTGCCCATTTTAAGTGGGAGCAGATTGGGAAGAATTGAGGCATAAGTTGTATTTTGGAAAGTCGAGCGCTACTTTTATCAAGTATTGCCTTACTGCTAAAAAAAAAAAAGGCGACTGCAATCTCTGAACTGAATTCTGGTATCATGTTTCCCCGTACAAGGTGTGCCTCCTCGTTTTTACAGCTTGTGAACTTTCATTCCCTTCTCCCTACTTTTTCCACCCTCACTTCCATCTTGAGAGAATAACCACTGTCTTCTGCCCAGTCTCTTGGCTGGATCCCTGTGTGCCCTTACTGCTAAAAAAAAAAAAGGCGACTGCAATCTCTGAACTGAATTCTGGTATCATGTTTCCCCGTACAAGGTGTGCCTCCTCGTTTTTACAGCTTGTGAACTTTCATTCCCTTCTCCCTACTTTTTCCACCCTCACTTCCATCTTGAGAGAATAACCACTGTCTTCTGCCCAGTCTCTTGGCTGGATCCCTGTCTGCCTGGGGGGTTCTGGGGGTTCTGGTGGACTGAAAGGCTTAAATCTGCCTCCTGTTTCACTCCAGTGGTGAGTGACAGGGGAGGACAGAGGGTTCTGGTAGAAGGAAGCAGTAACCTGAACTCAAGTTTTCTGGTAGGCTGCCAGCTGAGAAGGAAAAAACCTGATTGCAGCTGCTTCCTTGAACCCTGTGGGTGGTCTTGAACTGTGCTGTAGGAGAGGGCTGGACAGAGAGACCAAGAGGGCTCTTTGATAGAAGTGAAAATGCAGATCAGAATTCGTGCATAAGAGCAGAAAGGTATACCAGAGAAGCATTGCAAGTCAGCAGGTGCTAATCCTTCTGTGTTGCATCTAGCCGTCTGGAAACGTACTGTGTGACTCGCGTCTTCAGTGCCATCACCTCTTTGACAGGATTGTGGTCATGGCTTCAAAAGAAACTGGTTATTTGGAGTACCATAATTCTGTGTTTGCTTTTGAGCTTTTTCAAAGGGACCAGATTATTAGAATCTGGCATACAGTGGCTTCCTGAAAATTAGGGGGTTTAAGATCTGCTCTTTCTAGAAGGGTCTAGAAACTTGTTCCTTATCCGTAGTCTTGGATCAAAGTACTGGTATCATTTAAAGAGCTGTTGCAAACATTACTTGCTCTTCATTGGTATGTGCATGAAGGGTGGTGTTGGTGTTTGGATTCTAATGATCACGAGAGATTGCTGAGGAGACGAAGAACTGGAGAAGATTTCTTGGAGGTTTCATTCTTTAACATTTTAATTTTATATTTACTTGTTATTTGTTTAGAAGTTGGGCACAGCAGTATGTGGATTTCAACTGATGCTGCAACAGCTGTTCTTGAGCCTCTGAAAGTAGTATGGGCCAAATGCAGTGGATATCCTTCCTACCCAGCTCTGGTAAGTACAGAGTTTCCCTGTCTGTACACTAGTGATACCGGTTTTGGGCTGAAAATACTGGCGTGTGTACTTGAGGTAATTGACAAATTCTCATTCAGGTTGAACACAGGTGGATTATTCTGCCCTCTTTATCATGTGTATGTATAGTTTTAAAAATTATTGCAGTATCAGATTTTAGGTCAATAATCTCTGCTACACTACCAGTGAGAAACTGTCGTGGTTTAATCCCAGCCCCCAACTAAGTACCATGCAGCTGCTCACTCACCTCCCTCCCTCCTCCAGTGGAAGAGGAGAATTGGATGAAAACATAAGGAAACTCGTGGGCTGACATAAGAGCAGTTTAATAATTGAAAGTAAATTCAATAAACTATACCAGTATATACGATACCACTAATACTAGCAATATTAATATGTGATGAAAATCATGGAAAACAAATTACTCAACTGCTTACCACCCGCCGACTGACTGAGAGCCAGAGCTGGAGAGAGCGAGCCCACCCTTGGTCCAACCCCCAGCTTAGCAAATACACTGAGCATGACATTTTGTGGGGTGAAATATCCCCTTGGCCCATCTGGGCCAGCCATCCTGACCGTGCCCCCTCCCTGCTTCGTGTGGCAAAGAAGCTGGGAACAGGGATGCAGCACCAGAAACCGAATGTCCTTGACCCGGTACAAACAATCCTTGGCAACAGCTGGAAACACTGGTGTTACCACTGCTCAGCACAAATCCAGAACACGGCTTCGTTCTCGCTACGGCGAAGAAGACTGACGCCAGCCCAGCCAAAGCCCACACGTGTGTCTCTAGTCTTTGCTGCTGCGGTACATCTTATTATTTAAAGGGTCAGCTGAATAAGCATTTGACAGACATCTTGTTAATTATTTTGCAGCAGAAAATGTCTTCTAAAAATACTCTGATTCTGCAGTTCATTAAAGAAACAAGTAACTTGGCAGAGTGGGAATACATTGAATGATCATAGAATCACAGGATGGTTTGGGTTGGAAGGGACCTTAAAGATCATCTACTTCCAACCCCCCTGCCATGGGCAGGGACACCTTCCACTAGACCAGGTTGCTCACAGCCTCATCCAGCCTGGCCTTGAAGACATCCAGGGATGGGGCATCCACAGCTTCTCTGGGCAACCTGTTCCAGTGCCTCACCACCCTCTCCATGAAGAACTTCTTCCTGATACTTCATGATATCTAATCTAAACCTCCGGGCCTTCAATTTAAACCCATTACCCCTTGTCCTGTCACTACAGGCCCTTGTAAAAAGTACCCCCAGCTTCCTTGTAGCCCCTTCAGGTACTGGAAGGCTGCAGATAATAGACTGGGCAGCGCTGACTGTTTCAGTGTACGTGTGCCAGGGACGTCAGGAAATGTGGTGATACAGTCAAGTTAAAACGTGTGGAGGGGACGTTCAGAGCACTGAAGAGCCCTCAGAGGGTGCCCTGAACATTCTTGGGCGAGATGCTGCAAATCTGGCGATTCGGTTGTCCCTCGAACGGTGTTAGCACTTTAGTGTTAGGTTTAAGCTGATTGTGCCCAAAGGGCTCCTTTTCTGCCCACTCCTTTATGTCAGCACTGGTGTTTGTCTGAGTGTGCGCCGAGCTGACTGGGGAGTTGAACCCCAACAGAAGAAAGTTCCGATGTGTACGGACTCCTGCCGTGTTAGCTCTCTGCTGATGGAGTTCCCATAATCAGCTCAGCGTGGATGAGGGTTGGTGCCAGTGTGAATGCTATAAAGAACAACACGGGTTCATTGGGTAGGAGATGGGTGGGACAGGCGTGGGGTGACACAAGTCCTCTCTGGTAGAAGCAGAGCATTGGTAGCGCTGTGCTCTGCCTCCAAAGGGGTTCTTCCATCAGCCTGATCAGTGTCACGGCAGCAGCATCTTCCTGCCTCCCCTAACCTTTATTTAGAAAGAATTTGTGACTGTAACTGCATCTTTTGCTGAAAACAGGTTAATTAAATTGGACGTGCAGGATATTTGAAAGTGACTTCTGATTTCTTTTTTCTGTCTGAGGTATTTTTGCTTGTTTAGAGGTTGGTTTTTTTTTTTCCCTCCAGATTTGGAGTGGTGAGCTTGTATCTCATATCAAAATAAGTGATATTTTGATATACCTCAAAATAGGTTATTTCTTTAAGGTATCTCAAATTCAAAACCCAGAAAATCTGAGGCCAGTTATGACAAGTTGCTTTTAAAAATCTTGATTTAAACCTTCTCAGTGTGAAACCTGCTCGTTGCCCAGCAGAGTTACACCGAGTGAAATTCAGGTGTGGCTTTAAGAAGAACTGATAAGGATGAAAAATGCTCCAGAGATATTCTTTTTTCCGTTCTTTCATGCAGCTGTTGTGCAGATGTGTAACACAAAACCAGTTTATATGCGGTGGCTGTCGAGTTTATGATTCTTTTCCCATGAAGGTAATCTACTTAAACTAAATGATAAAAATTCCCAACTGTCCTTTCTGCTCCTGTACAGATTATTGACCCTAAGATGCCTCGTGTTGCTGGCCATCACAACGGTGTTACTATACCAGTGCCACCTCTGGATGTACTGAAGATTGGAGAACAAATGCAGACCAAATCGGACGAGAAACTATTCTTAGTGCTGTTTTTTGACAACAAAAGAAGTTGGTATGTTATTGAAATGTATGGCTTGGTGCGGTGACTCAGAATTTTTAAAACACTGCCCCTTTAGTCTAAAAGAAAATGGAAATGTTATTTTTCCATGGATATCTTTCCTATGGAAGTATCAACTGTAGTATTAGAATTTAGTATTTGAATCTGTTCCTGGACCAAGGCATATCATCACTGAAAGATACTTTTTTTTTTTTATGGTCTGTTTGGAAGAAAATACGCTCTTACATAGTCTCTTGGTTTGATTGACAAGCTGGTTTCACGTATTAACCTGATAAAATTGCCTCTTTAGCAGAAGGGATTTCTTTAAAGGTAATTGTCTTTACTGTTTTTCTGTATCAGCCTCCATCATTGCGTTCAGAATGACACCAGTCTGCTCAAGCGAATGGTCTTTACATTTTTAGCTTCTCCAGTTAAATGTTTTATCAACACTCTAATTTGAAGTTCTTATCCCTTTCTCATTTTTTTTCATGAAACCTTGCTTTTTTCCATTTATTTCAGCATGAGCAGTATACTGCGTGGAGCCTGAAGGGATAACTTAGGCAGTAAAGTGTTCTCTCCTCCTTCTACTCTAGCTCTTTTGGGTTTGTCGGTTTGTTTTGGTTTTAGGGTTTGGTGTTTTTTTTTCCCCAGGTGTGGAAGCTTTTCATCTACCTCTCTTTCTTCCTTGATCATCAAGTTATGTATTTCTTTCCTATGGGCTTCTTAATCCCTCACCTTTCTGAGTTTCCACACAGGTCAAGCTAGCTTTAAGTCTTTTTATACCTCCATTTTACTCCTGATTTTGCTTAGACTTCCAGATGTCATTTTCCTCTTGAGCTGATTATATGTGGGGTCTGGAAATGCTGTCATTTTCTTGACTCTCTCTGTCACCTGATTAACTTGCGGCCTGAAACGCAGAACTGGCGTTAGCTTTTCTGTCCCCGTAGATCCTTTGGCATGATCACGATTCTTGGGCTTGCTCTCTCTGTTCCTCAGTTCTTCCTGAATTGGTACTTCTGTGGTCAGTTGCACAGGATTCCGTGAGAACCTCCATTCTCCTGCCTTTGTTCATGGCCAACACCCCAGTGTAAACACGCGCCCTGTGTTCTCTATTTCTCCGTCGGTATCCCCCGCGTAGCGCACGCTCTCCCTCGCTCCGCAGCTGCTGCGACTGCCGTGTGCTTCTGGGAGTCCCCCGCGGCTTAAACTTCTCTGACACACCGCCACGTGCGGGTTGTCCCAAGTCTTGCAGATACGATGCAAAGCTGTCTCTAACGGATGCTCTGCATAGACGGACCGGAAAGGTTACGTGTTTTTCCAGCCCCTTTCCCCTCCTCCTCACCACCCCAACCTCCCAAAGTTGCTTTGGTAATGGGTCTCTTAATTCTTTAATTAATTATTATTATGTGGCGCTCATCACCCGGATGCGCTTTTTCCTCCGTAACTGCTGGACCGGTGGGGATGACTTTCCCTCGCTTGCAGGGCGTGTGTCACCTCCGGTCTGCAGTGCGGCGCCCGTGAGCTATGAATTCCCTGCGTGAACAGCCAGATTCGTTTCTTCTTCGCCGCTTGCGCCTGGAGGACTCGGCAAGCTTCCTATTAGAAAATGCCTTCCTAGAACTTCCCTCTGATCCATATTAAACGGATCGTGGTTGGACTGGTGCCTGTTGTTCTGGTTGCTGATGTTACTGTTGTGTGTCTTTGTACGGACTCTTCACGTTCTTTCAGTGCGTGCGCTCAGCTTAGCAAGCTTTGAGAAAGTATTTCAGGAGACAGTTTCATTCAGTTAATATCTTTGAACAAAATCACAGAATGATTTGGGTTTGGGTTGGAAGGGACCTTAAAGACCATCCAGTTCCAACCCCCCTGCCATGGGCAGGGACACCTTCCACTAGACCAGGTTGCTCAAAGCCTCATCCAGCCTGGCCTTGAACACTTCCAGGGATGGGGCATCCACAGCTTCTCTGGGCAACCTGTTCCAGTGCCTCACCACCCTCTCCGTGAAGAACTCTTTTCCTGATAGTTCTTCATATGTGGAATGCTTTTCCTTTAACTAGGGGAGTGGGAGGTAGAGCTTTTTTTATTGTCACTCCTCCATGCCCAGGAGTTAATGATCCTCCTAGAGCTTTAAATGGAGATGTACTTCTGCGTGTGTGGGATTTCAGGCTGCAGGGTCAATGCATACTAGGCAGAGCTTCCTTGTCCGTCCGACTTGCTCCGTAAGGCCCACATTGGGTTGTTTTAAATGCGAGGCAAAAATTCGTCACCTGCAAATCCCTCGTGATAATGGAAATGAAAGAATGAAGAGAAGCAAAACTGCCGGGTGAATCTTGAGTCACGTTCATTGCAAGTCGCTGCTGCCGGTTTGTTACCTAAACGACATCAGCACTTCATGCTCTTTTTTCCACTGGTACTTAACATCCATCATGACGTGTCAGTGAATTGACATGTATTCTGTGTTTGCTGGAAGGGGCTTTCCTGATATTTCATGTTCCTAACATACTTAAGGGAGGTAAGTTCTATCTTGAAAGGCATTTCCTCACGTTACTTAGGGTCATAGACATGCTCTGCTGTGTGAGAAGCACAGAGTAGCAGCCCTGACGTTTCTGGCCAAACGTCTTGATTTTGTTCTGTATTTAACGTCCTTATTTTACCCTTTCTTGCAGGCAGTGGCTTCCCAAATCCAAAATGGTTCCCCTTGGGATAGACGAGACCATAGACAAGTTAAAAATGATGGAAGGCCGTAACTCAAGCATACGAAAAGCAGTGAGAATTGCTTTTGATCGTGCTATGAATCACCTGAGCAGAGTCCACGGAGAACCCGTCAGTGACTTCAGTGACATTGACTAGCAGAGCTTCTGCCACGGCCTGGGCAATACCACGCAGGCTTGAACCCTACTGATGAACTTCTCTGTCTAAAAGAATGTATTGAAGATACGACCCCTTAACTGTTGATTCAGTGGCCGAGTTCTGCAAACTTGAAGTAGTCGAGCAATTCTTCTAAATCACCATTGCCATATTGATTAATGGTTTTATTGTGTTGTAGTTTGGAGGATTTTCCACTAAACCTGTTAAAATGTCTTGTTCATAGTGTTCATAATTGTACATAAATGTATATTCAACACTTAACTTATTCTGATTTTAGAAGTAGCTCCTTAATTCCTTTTGTAATTTTGCTGGGGAGGGAGTTGGTTTTAGTTTCCATGCTTTCCACTTTCCTGTTTTTTTTTTTTTCTTTCTTGCTGAGGTTAAGTTCCCTGAGCACCATCTTCCAGCTGAAGGTGTTTAGTGGCCTGTACAGCCTGATACCAACATGGCATCGACGCTGTGTTTGCCTGAATCACACACAACATGGTGCTGCTCATATCATTTCTTCCTTGGTCTGTGGCTTCTGAGAGACTTCTGAATGTCTGTGTAAATCGTAGCTCTTTGCACAAAGTACCACGTATTTAAGACTGGTGTAAATTTACAGTTACAAATATGTATTTTAAGAGAGGAAGCTGTGTTATTTTGGAGGGTACTTTGTGAGAAAGACATCAAGAAAAAAAAACTAGACTGTGTACATCACTTGCAAATCACCAAAAACACTCCATTGTTGCCCAAAATAACTTGATTGTTTTTGTTTTAAACAAACCTGTCTTAAAGCCTACAAGCACATTATTTCTTTCAAAACCATATCCCGTTTCTCTCCCGTTGATTTGATTTTGTTGCTATGTGTGCCTCCCTGTGTTTTATTTATTGTAGAAAATGTATTAATTTGCTTTATAATGAAAAATAAAATTGACAAATATATTGATATGCATTTTTATACAGGCACATGAGGAGACAACTTGCTTTGGGAGAAAAATGTATTGGAAATTGTATAAAATAACTTGATGGTTTGTGTGTAATTTGATTTTTTTTGTAACTTGTAATCTTTTGTTTCCGAGGAGGGGACTTCTGTAACTTTTAATTTAGAACACTTTGGTAGCAATAGAAACTTTGGATACATTTTTGTATGGTACATGTGATGTATATAGAATTAGTACTTTATTTTTATTTTTAAGAAGTAAAGCATTATGTTTGGGCAGGGGGAAGGAGGAGGGCGGGTTTCCAGAACTGCATTTTTATATTAAAAAGAAAAAAAATAAAGTCGAGATATTGATTGTTGTAGCTACTTTATTCCTACCCTCACTGCGATACTGCATTTGTAACGATGGGAATGGCAAGGTATGTTTGCAATGTGATTTCTAACGACTCCATTATTTATACCTGCACTGTGGTGGAACTCTTTTGCAGTGATCTCTTAAATACTGTACCAAGTTATATACTATGAAACACCAAATAATGCATATGAATGCACGAAGTATTTATGCCCAGCTTTTTTATAAAGGATTAGCAAAAACAGCAAAACCAATACTTTTTAAATCTTTTTTTTTTTTAACTTCATTGAATAGCATACTTCATTGTTAAACCTGCTTGAGTCTTTATTTTAAAGGGACAATTACTTTTTTGAATAGTTTTTAATGTTTCTATTCTCTATTGTTTGTAATACCCCCTTAGAAGCTTGAAATAAAATTTCTTTCTCAACTGTTAAATTTTGTCCTGACTTCAGCCCCCGAGACGTTGCTGTAGCGCCCGCTCTCTCGTTCCCCGGTGAGCCGTCACTCCAGGCGCGCCTTCAAGAACCTGCTCGGTCTCTTGCTGCGGCAGGCGGCACCGTCCTTCCCGAGCCCTCTGTTTTCCCCCCCCCCCAGCCGAGAGCAGCCGCCCGTCGTGGGCGCCGACACCGCAGAGATCGGGTGGGCGTGTGTCGCACGTGAACGAGCAACTCGCTCACTGGGTCTTGACAGCCAACGGGGCGTTGGGGCCAGCGGTGCCAGCAGGGATCCTGCAAGGGCCGGTGCCGCCCAGCAGCCACGTCGGGTAGGAAACTGCAAGTTCGGTTGTTGCCTTGAGTAGGGCTTCGGGGTGGTGACGGGAGGGTCGGCCGTATAACCATCCCTTCCCTGACAGGAATGGGGCTTGAGGTGGGCAGGACCGAGGCAGGAGAGCCGCCCGTGATCAGCAAGGACTGCCTGTTCAAACGCCGGCCTGCGCCTGGTGGTATTTCTGACGTGTTCCGCCAGATCCGCTGGAGGCTGGTGTGTGTGGAGCTGGATGATGACTCAGCCTCGTTCAGGCAAGCAGAGAAGATGGGTTTGCTTGGATCGGGAAAGCTGAGATTGCGGTTACAGCTGGAGCAGGAAAACAGTAATTCTGTGCTTGTAGGACAAGAATTTTGATACCTGTGAAGTATGAAGTACAGTTAAAAAATGTATACACACAGCTGCAGAATTACTTATTAGGGTTCCCAACTGCTGCTGCTGTTCCCCCTCTACACAGGAGGGGGAAAAGTGACTTTTTTGAAAACCAGGGCGTTAATTTCTGTATTCTCCGACAAGTTGTGCAGTCGCCTCTTCAGCGACAGCTTTGGTCTGAATTCTGCTCAGACTTCCATGTCTCATCTGCTGGCTTTTCTCTTCAGAGACAGTTCCTGGGGAAGGTCAAGTGCTGCTTGGCTCTGGCAGGTGTCTGTAGGCACTTGGAGAGAATTCGAAGCTGGAAAACTTTGCTGATGGAAAGAAGCCCGTTGGGCGTCTTAACGAACCACACTGCATGTTCCTTTGGTGGAAGTGGCACGGAAGGCTGCTTTGGTTTTCTATGGATGCGATGGGGCAGTTCCCAGGGATTCTTCCCAGCTACTGCCCGGGAGGGGGTTGCAGCAGTGGCTGCGGCTGGTTCCATGCTCCTACCTCAAAGTTGGCGTCGCCCAGTGGCTTTTCAGGTCCAGTTACAGTTCAAAGTAATTTCTCTGTGAGCCCTCAGTGTGACTTGTGTGGTTGTAAGGGGTTTCCTACCTATTCAGGAAGGGAAGTCCGAGCTCTAAAACTGCTTTATTTCCAGGTTCTAGGGCCTAACCAGGTACAGCAGCCAGATGAATTTGGGTGCATCGGAATGTGCTTTGCCTCGTCTTAGGCCAAGTTGTGCTGTGACACTGCTGATGACTTGCACAACATCATGGCCAGAAAATCTGTTTTCCAAGAAAGGTTGGACCAGGTGATCCTGGAGGTACCTCCCATCCCGGTATTCCATGGTTCTTGAAAATTAATATTGTAGTGGAAGGCGAAAAGGAAAAAAGGAACACAACATTGTGTCTTACTGATTGCTGGGGGAGCGTTACAGCAGCAAACACGGGTGTAGATTTGCGTATTCACTGCTCCTCCTAATAAAGGAAGAATCTGGGGTCAGAAGCTCAAACTATGTTAAAAATTGTCTTCTCTTGTATTAAAATGTGAGAAATCACGTTATAAATATTTAGGGAGAAAAAACGTGGATAGAGAATGACACTTAAAAGCCCCTCAGTTCATTACCAAACCGGTTTTTGAATGTTTGTGATTTGGTGTTTTTCACACTAGAGGGCGCGTTACACACAGACCATCGGCACTCACAAAACTCGTATTTTCAGGACGCTGCTGTTGGGACTTTTCACTGCCGAACAGTGTTTCCGGCTTCTAGTATTTGTAGTCCACCAAGAGCAGCTCTCTCCGATGCTCTGGCTGCAAGTGGGCCGTTAGGGGAACGTGGATTTTTAACCGTTGGAGCAAGTACGTAGAACAACGGCAGTTTCTGACGGCTAGTGACAGGCGAGTAGCTGTTTACACGGGTTTGGAAATGGGTATTTGGTGGGAGGGGGTTGTAAATCTATTTCTGTCTGCCTACCTTATTCCTCTGCACAGGAACTGCCGTCAAGCCTCTGCTCACCGGGGAGGAAAATGCAAGACCTCAGTGGCTGTCCTTCAGGGTTATTCCCGACCCTTCTCTCTTGGATTGTCTCCGCAGCGTTACAAATCCAGCGCTGTACCGGCTGTGGTCACCCTGTTCTGTCTTCGATGTGGGGACAGGCCAAGGAAAACCTAACTTTGTGGGGATTTAAAAAATGTAATTATTCTTTAAAATTTTCAATCATATATCCTAGAAAACAGTCCTCTGGTCAAGCTGCTGCTTTGCTGCCTCTCTAGGTGGTTTTCACGGTCCCTTTCGGTTCTGCCGGCTTTTTGTTCATCTGTTTGTCGTCTCCACTGTCGGCACTGCCAGCACAACAGGCCAGTCTCGGCGTCCTGGGCTACTGCCTGGAAGTACAGAGGTCTGCAGCAACACGTTTTCCATCTCCAGTCTTTGGTTGCTCCTATTTATACAATAAGTATGAATACTACTGTTCCCATTTCCCTCGTAATCTGCATTTTAGCACATTTTTGGTCTGTCTTAAGCCGCCTTGAGCCATTGTCCACCGTGAACCCAAGGGAGATCTAACGGAATTCTCTGTTCAGATTCCCTGGCAGAGGCCCCAAGCAACAGAAGTTTGGTTTAGCCTGAGATGATGGGCTAGGAGAGCTCACACATGTTCCTCATCTATGTTCAGTCATGTCCTTCACTCCTCCATAACTGACTCCATGAGGATGGGAATTTTCATGTTTTTAAAGAATCATGGAATCGCAGACTAGTTTTTGTTGGAAGGGACCTTAAAGACCATCTAGTTCCAACCCCCCTGCCATGGGCAGGGACACCTTCCACTAGACCAGGTTGCTCAAAGCCTCATCCAGCCTGGCCTTGAAGACACCCAGGGATGGGACATCCACAGCTTCTCTGGGCAACCTGTTCCAGTGCCTCACCACCCTCTCCATGAAGAATTTCTTCCTGATATCTAATCTAAACCTCCCCACTTTCAATTTAAACCCATTCCCCCTTGTCCTGTCACTAGCATAGAATGAAACAGAAAAAGATTATCTAAATCCATGGAAAATACAAGGAGAGCAAAGGATATTTACTTGCCTGCCATTTTAATAGGAAAACAGTTGCTAATACATGAGGCAAAGGTGATGATCAGAATTATTTTGATTGATTTATCTGCTGTTTGGAGATTATGACAGTTCATTTCTCATATTCCTAGTCATCGATAAAAAGCTGAGAGTATCTTCTGTGACTAATTATTCCTTCGGGTTGCAGGAGGTTGATGCTCGTGCGTGAGTAGATGGGGAACTGCAGGTAGAACATAAGCAATTCTTGTCAACAAGCCAAGGGGGAACCATAGGAAAAACCTTAGCAATTGTCATCATGAACTCATGAAGGATTTGGGGGTTTTCTAAAGAACCGGAGAAGCGCTAAAGTAGCATCTTTGCTTAAAAAGGGAGATTGGGGGTATCGTGCACCAGTCTCGCTTAAGATAAAGCCCCTGCAAGGACATGGTGAGAGGAGCAATGGTGGCTGGATTTTAAGTGAAAAGATAACAGCGGAGAGACAGGCAAGGAGAGGGCGACAGTGATTTCCTACTTTCCGTGGAAAGATGCAAATCATGTGGATTTGTAAGCAGTTAAAGGATATGGAGAACTTTAATTGTTAGTTAATTTAAATATAGGTGTTACTTGAGTGGGATAGGATAACAGTCCTAAAGGTGGATAAAAGGGGAGGTAACGGTCGGAATGACTCTTGACTTCGCCAATGGTTTTGGTACGTCTCCCCATACCTTCTCAGGCAGTGAAGACAGCTATCACCTAGAACAAGGAGGTTTTGAAAAACGGCAGTTCACCTGGTAGTTGTCAGTGGTTTGATGTGAAACTGGGGAACACTTTCAGTAGTCTGCCTTTTGGGTCTGCACGTCAGTGAACAGAATTTGATCCTTCCGTGCTAAATAGCGCTGCAAAACTCCTCAATGCTGGTCCAGATTTCTTTTTTCCCCTGTATCTACATCAATGTATGCAGCAAACTCTTATTTTGCTGTAGTAGTTCTTTGGCTCATACTTTGTTTCCTACTTAGTGTGACTTTTCTCTCTGTGATATTTGTGATGGTCCAACTGCACAGTTCTTAGTTTCTATTAGAAGGAAAGCGCAGTTGAAGTTACTCCTCAGTACGTATGAGAGGTGATGTGGGGAGAATGCGTACAAGATGCCGGTGAGATGCTGATGAAGCATGAAGATCGTTTTTTTTCAGATAAACTTCACCAAATAATTTGAATGAAGCAAATCAAATTTGCAGCATAATTGCTTTTTTCCACAAGTGTTTATTTCTTCTGAAAACATCTAATAGTGTGCCTGTCAGCAGGTACTTCCAGCTGAGAGAAATACAGGGCTTGGCTGCATTTGTTGATTACCTTAGAAAACAGTCCTAACTTTTAATGAAAAGATTATTCTCAAGGGCATTTCAGCAGTGTAGAAAAAAAGGCTTTTTGTAGTGTCTGACTGAATTTGAGGCACCTAATCTTTTGCAGATACGCTGGAAATGCTTCCCTTTTGGCCTTTGAACAGAGTAGATCTGACAGTGAAAGATCTCCCGGATATTACATGTTGCTGTGCACGCGCCCTGTTTCTTGCTGGGGTTGTCAACCCTGAGGTATGGTTATGTCAAACTGCTAAAAACACCATAGGTGTCTGTGATGTCACGTAATCCCAGAATGGTTGAGGTTGGCAGGGACTCCACTCTGGCAGGACCACCTACAGCCACTTGCCCAGGACCATACCCAAGACAGCTTTTGATTATCTCTGGGATGGAGACTCCACAACCTCCCTGGGCAACCTGTGTCAGTGCTCAGTCACCCTCATCGTGAAAAAGTGTTCCCTGATGTTCAGAGGAACCTCCTGTGTTTCAGTCTGTGCCCGTTGCCTCTGGTCCCATCACTGGGCAACCCTGAGAAGGGCCTGGCTCTGCCTTCTTTACCACCATCCCATCAGGATGTCATTTATAGCCATTGACAAGATACCCCGAGCTGTTTCTCTCCAGGCTGAACAGTCACAGCTCGCTCAGCCTTTCCCCACAGAGATGCTCCAGTCTCTTGGGGAGAGACTTGTGCCCTGCTCCAGTATGTCCATGTCTCTCCTGTGCTGGGGAGCCCAGAACTGGACACAGTACTCCAGATGTGGCCTCACCAGCACTGAGCAGAGGGGAAGGATCACCTCCCTTGACCTGCTGGCAACACTTCAGAGTTCATGAAGGTTTTGTAACATTTTAAATTAGTTTAAATTAGTAGGCACCTTGGAGGGAGGGTAGGAAGTTGTGAGGAAACCAGTCATGTCATCTTTTTTTAGAGCTCATTTAAAATTAATTAAATATTATGACTGTGTTCCTAAAGTGCTGCTTCTTAAGGTTTTCTCTTTAGCGTGTTTGTATGTGCCATGTCATAATGAAAATAATTAAGTCTAACAATATAATTTTATGTTGCAAAACAAAATTCACTTGAAAAGAAGGGCTAACTTCATTTACCACAAGTTTTCTTTTACAGTAATTATGATTTTTAATACTGCCATCCAACTCTGCTCTTCCTCAGCTGTTTCACTGGAAATGAGTATTGTAACAGCAGACCAATACGGTACATCTTAGGAAGCATAAACCCAGAGGAAATAGTGTTATGCAGAAGGGAGTGGATGTGGTGGGGTTCGGACAGTCCCTCCCAAGGTGCTCTGCGCAGCAGTTTTTCCCCTCTGTGACTTGTGCAGCACGTTAAGGCCTGGGCAAAGAAAGCAAGCTCTCTACAACGGATTTGACGCATGGTCGTCGAAGCAGTAGGGCGGAGGCAACTGGGCGTTAGAATTTCACTGGGCAAAGCAGCAAAAATCTAGCTGAATGATTTTGTGACAGGAACTATGGTAACTCAATTGTTGCAATGACAGGTGATTGCCCTTCAGGGCCCAGAAGGGCTCTGCAGTGCTGTGTTGCTGCTTCCTAATAGTTAAGCTGCCCCATGACAGGTAAATATGACTTCTTGCCTTTTTAGCTGATTTTCTTAAGTCCAAGTCCACTATGAATCCTTCCCCTCCTCCAATTAATATGTTAAAATGAAGGCAGAGTAAATCAGCAGAGTTACTGGTTCCCAAGGTGAGAAAAGCAAATGTGTTGGGTTTTTTGCTCTCCTTTTAATTTATTTACTCTCACATTCTGTTTATTATTTACTTCATGATATTTTGCATTCTTCCAAGGGTGGTTGTGGTGGTGTTTATACAAGGCATATCATTAAGAGGTGTAAAAGCTCTGGTTTATTAAAGATAATGATATTATAGGTAAATTAAAATGTGCAAACCAATATTGTTATGGGGTTTTTTCTGCTTTTCAGAAGATCTGGAATGGAGTGAAAAACACTTCTCATTAAAATAAGCATTAAGAAAGAACTGTTAGCAGTTAAAGAAGTTACTGAATTATTTGATTTATCAAGACTGTCAGCCAAAAAATAAAAAAAAAAAAAAGGGAAATTAAACTGAATTTGACAAACAACAGTAAAGCAGTTGTTATTTTAACTACTGCTAATTTCCAGGCAAGGAAAAGGGGGCTGTGTAGACAGTGAGGACAGAGTTCTCAATTTACAGTCAGAACAAAAATAAATAGGGTCAAAGACCGCAGAAGCAGGGGACAGTCTCATGACACCTCTTCAGAGCCTTTTGTGCCAGAGACCCTGCTCATGCTGCTGTCTTGTTACTGCAATTGCTCACAATGTCTGTCAAATCTCCCATGCTTCATATCAGCTTCTTGCATAAAAATAAACCATTAGCATTTTAAAAGCTCAGCAATAAAAAGTTTTGGCTTTGAAAACTCTGTTCTTGTTTTGTATTTAACAGTCAATATTTTCATTAATCTCGGTTAGTGTGACACTATCTTCTACGTCCAAGGTTACTAGAGTTGACAGTGATGTATTCAATCATTCCTCAGGTTAGGTGTAGTTAATGAACTACACGAGTCTGGTTTATTACCTGTCTTTCTAAAAATTAGTTTTGGGGACAGTCTGAAGTTCATATTAGCTCTTGTATTCAGCTGTCGCGTTCATGTTGGCCGTATGTGTACAGTTGCGTCTGGAGAACAAAGAGCCTTGGAAAGTCAAAAAACAAAGCTGCAGCTGAGCCTGCTCAGCTTGCTGGCAGCAAGAGTGAGCAGTTGTGAAATCTTTGCAGTAGATGTTGGTTCTCTCAAGTGCCTGCCATCAAATTACTGCTTTTTCTGATCTTTGTGGGATCTGTTACAAAAGAAAGCCAGAGGCTCGATGGCTTTGAGATGACCACTTATTGACTAATTTGAATGCAGCAGGAGGGAAAACATTTCTAGAGCAAGGCAAAGCAATACACAGCTTAGTGCTGCTATCACTGCCTTTAAGTTAGTTTTGGTAAAAACAAATGCAGAAACCAAACAGAAACACTCCTGCTGGAGTGGAAAACTATTCAGTTGAAAGGATTGCAGGGCAACACTCTAAGGATGGTAAGAAAAAAAATTCAGGAGAAAAGCCTCTTAATTGGGATCACATGGCCACGTGTTGGCCACATACAGAACTGTGCAACAAACAACCTATGGAGAGAGACTGACCCCTGGCCCAACCCCCAGCTAATACACTAAGCATGACATTTTATGGAATGAAATACACTTTTTGTCAGTTTGGGTCAGCTGCCCTGGCTGCGTCCCCTCCCAGCTTCCTGTAGAGAAGAAGCTGGGGACACAGGTGCAGTGTCAGAAACGGAACAATATCTTGCCTTGATAGTAAACATTCCTTAGCAACAGCTGCAAGCAGTAGTGTGCTACCAGTATTACTCTCAGCACAAATCCACAACAGAGCCTCATGCTCTCCTGAAGGGGCAGAGCGACAACCAGAGGAGGCCTTGATGCTGCGCAGACACTGCTCAGCCGTAGCCAAAACGCTGCTGTGTTATCAGCCCTGGTTGATGGCCCCAACCAAACCCGGGTTCGTCACAGATCACAACACGGCACGATACGGGCTGCTGTGAAGAAAGTTAATTCCATTACAGCCATGCCTGGTACAAAACGTTTGAGGTTTTCAGTTCACTTTCATCTTGCACCAGCATCAAAGGTCGTTATGATAAATTTTTAAATTTATTTTTAAGGCAGAAGTCCTCTAACCTCTTATCAGAAGAGTCAGTAGTCCTGCAGTCAGAGCAATCCCACGGGGTATGGGAGACAGAGACTTAAGGTCTTGCTTTGAACTTGGCAGAGGTGCTTACCTGTGAACGCTCTGTGTCACATTTGCAGATGTGGCCACTGGACCTGGGCTCCTGTTACCCCAACCATCCATCTTGTAAATAGGAAGCCCCCCAAAAAATGAATAGGCTTCAGTGAAAAATTAAGATTGCCATTAAAAATAAGTTAATTTTATCAACAAGTTTCTCATCAGTAGAATTATTTATGTCAGCCTCTTACCTACCCTCAGATCTTGACCCTGTCTAATCTCTAACCCTGTGCTGCAGATGCAAGGCACAGTACGAAACATGTTTTATAAACCAGTTGATCCTAATCCATTTACTGCTATGTTGGCTGCTGGTATTAGCTGTTCCCAGTACACTCTCCGTACAGGTATGCCATGACAGGATTGAAATAAATAAAAGTTCTACTGTGCTTCCTGGGAATGTATTTGGGGACTACCAAGACAAATACTTGCTGCATGTAGCTGAAGAGTTTAAATTCATCTGTACTGTATTTAAAGATATGGGGTTTTACTATTCCCTGTTGCTTCATTTAGAAACTGTATTTCCATTTCTTTACCTGCTGATGGAAATATGAATGTTTTAACTTTCTGTGTAAGTTCATTTTATGCTGCTAGACCTCTAGGCAAAAAGATGACAGGTGGTGAAGTGTGATTCCCAAATTGTATGTTAAAGCAGTAAAAAGAGAAATAAAAGTCCCTTACTTTGGAAAAGTGGAAGCACTGAGTATTCACCAAATGCTAGCACTAAATTAGCACAATGGTCTTTAAAGGATTTGAGTACTTCATCCTGATGAATTTGCTGCTTAATTAGTCCAAATGCATTACAAAGGCAAAGGAGAACTACGGTAGGCGTAATTTTTCTTGTCGAAAACTTTTCTCATTAAGACGGGCTTATTGTGACAACACAGTAAAATTATAAACTGCTTATTTATCTTCACAAGCATAATTCAGTTTCACTGAATGAGTACAACCTTAGTTAAATAGATCTCCTTCTGTGGTAGGATATTTATATCTTCATGGGCTGAATTTTGCCCAAGGTGAAGGTTTAGGCTAAAATTCATATATTATTACTGAAAAATTACAGCTATGCCCTCCAGCCGGGGTCAATCCACCACACCCTTCAAGGAAGCAACTTTCGTGGTCCTGGAAGGCTGTCAGTAACCATCCAGGATGGATATGTGAGATCAACTCTGCCCTGCTTGAGTGTGCCCGCTCAACTGTGCTGCATCTAATGCAAGTGTCTTCGCCCCTGTCTTCATGCCTGCGGTGCAAGCAGGCAGTTATGGTTTGGTTTTCTGGTGGAGCTGCTCAAGTCTGGCAGATTTTGAGCCTTGGCAGAAACAGTTTATAGACCAGGGTACAAACACGAGACAGAAGATGTCTGGATTCAGATTCCCTGTCTAATAAATATTTAGTTCCTTATTTGAGGTGGGATAACTTCAGCAATGACGAGGAAGACCTTTCTCACTGTAGGCGAAACAATTAAGCATGATAATTTAAGCTCATCTGTGTGACACTTTTCTTTGGCAGCAGTGCTGACCCAGACACATCCTCTACTCAGCTGGCAAAGGCTGTTTCTGTTTTCCAGTCCTTATTTTCCATCATACAGTGTACACTGAAGAGCCTAAAGCATGCTGAGAATGGACAGGTCTCCTTGCAGACCTTCTGAGGGTGTTCAGAGTGAAGGTGGCCTCAGCTAAGCAATTAACTCTATAGATTTTAAAGGACTTTGGGTGAAAAGCTTGGTTTAAAATCAAAAATGTGATGTAGATGTTTTAATTTCTCTTACATTTTCTAGAGTCTTGGAGTAAATAACTAAAAGACCTTTTTTTAATCTCATATTCAAGATTTGAATCTTCTTCTGAAATAACTAAATTTATTCATTTGAAAAATGATGTTTTTCATCCTGTCATTTTCCCTGCATCAGAGGTCCCATCCAGGTATCTATAAAAGTATTAGAGTCTAATACTCTAAGCTGCTACACCTCAAATGTACAGCCAGTTGCCTAAACACTACAGTATGTTTTCATCCCTGCTGGATCGCTCCTGTTGCAGAATTAGCATAATAATAACTTTTTGGGTTTTATGTTTTCCAAATTTCTTTTGTTTAAAACATTTGCAGGGTGATGCTATTCCCCACAGCCCACAGTCTGACTCTCTAGAACTAGCTTCTCACTTCTCCTCATTTCTGATCATTAAGCTGCTGTTTCTGCATGCTGATTCATCACTACCTGTCCAACACATCAAAGCACATTACCTAGAGTTTCTTCTAAATTTTACTTAAATTATCGAGTGACTTTCCATTAAGTCAGTATTTGCTGGGCTGATGGGCTGCATATCCATCAGTCTGGACTACATATGACCAACATAGCACAATGTGGAGGAATGTGATGCTAAAGCAGGTATTTTAAGAGAGGTGTTCTGCTGTTAATGAAGGCTTTAAAGTGATGACAGACCTCAAAGGCTGAGCGGTGACTGTTTTATCAGATTCAAAAAAGTACAGCTTCCCTTTCGTATTGGAATAATCAGCTGGAGTCACAAGGCTACAGAAATAGGTAATGTAAAAATTATTCTTACTTCAAAGGGCACAGAACAAGCAACGATTTCCGATATCTTGAGAGTATACACCAAATGAATCTATGCAATATCTTTTTTTAATTGCAATTATTTAAAATTCTGCTGTTGATATGACTCTGAAGCAAAGATTTAAAACAGTTCACTGAGGTCTAGGCATAAGAACCAGCATCTAATTAATTACAGGAAACATTCTCATGAGTCCACATCAACAATTCAGCTACTGTATGCCTGTATAGGTAAACACGTATAATGCAGTCCCAGTTCGCACAGGGACTGTTCCTTCAGAGTGCTTTATATGGTGCACAAGCATCTGAAGTGTGTCGAAGTTAACAAATGGTTGAGGCAACCTCTAGCCATGTCCCAAGACCTTTAAATGAGGCCAAAACACCACTGCTGCTCTCCATCCTCCTGGCATGTTGCAGTAAGAAAGTGTGCATTAAGACACTAAGCTACAGAGAAAAGCCAGCAAGGAATAGGTTAATTGTTTTATGCTCTGCTAAGAGTTTTGCATACACCTGACAGCTTTTGCAGGTCTTTGATTCTGCTGGTCTGGATGATGGCCACGGTCCTACCCTAGCAGTGTGATTACATGACAAGTTGGCTGCAGGATTCAGGCTCATGTAAATAAGATTACAGAAAAAAGGCATGCAAGCTTAGCACACCCATTTTTAATAACAACTGGGTGAGAAATGTTTGGATCCAGAAGGCTCCAAAGACTATTTTCTTCTCGTGATGTTACTCATCTAGTCATTTCTTTCCTGTCCCTTTCCTGCTCTGAATTCCCCTGAGAGCAGCAACAGGAAAAGAGAACAGGGCTTATGCTGCTTTATCTTCATCGTTTGGGAGGTTTCATGCAGTGTGAAGCTGGCTCTGTTCACAAACAACAGGAGAGCTTTCCTTTCTGACAGAAAGAGAAATGTCTAGTAGTACGTGCTGCTGGTGGTGGTTCATTCCACGAAGGGAATAGTGAGCCTTCAACACCTAAAAAGTAGCTAAAAAAGGGAACTGTTTTCTGCAGCAGCTTCTGTGTAAGAAAAGAAATAATGGACATTAATTGAAGTCAAGGTGGTTTAGGTTTGACATAAGGGAAAATGCTCCCAAATAGTAATAACTTCACAGCTCAGGTTTAGATGGCTGATGGATTTAGTAGAATTCTTGCAATCTGCTATCTTAACAGAGAGATTAATTAAACTATTTCAGGATGGATTTTTCTTTTTTTTTCTTTTGGTATAATAATATTTCAATCCCCTTTTCCCGCAAATGTCATTGTGGTTAAAACTTTTACATACGATGTGCACCATTTTTACATTTTCCCACTTGCAGGGGTTTAAAAATGAGCACAGGCAGTTTCTGGAGTGTTTCCAAGTGGAAAACTGAAATGGCACATATTAAAAATGGTTCAAAGTTTCTGAAATTTTCTGGCTGAAACTTCAATCTATATGAGTTCACAAATATTTTTGTTGTAAAAAAGAAAAAAGACAAATTATTTTGAGATTAAATTGTCACCAACATTTCAATAATAAGCAGAGTTACATAAATTAGTAATTCTCTTTTTTTTGCTGATTTTTTTGTTTGTGTTTAAGAAATTAAAGGAGCAAAACTAAATTAGTCTGTTGAATCTGCATTTATTCATGCTCAAGACATTTCCTGTGACCTATAAAACACAAATACATTTTAATTTGAATAATTTTTGCATGTGTCTGGCTCTATCCGTATTTATGACACTGATACAAGTATTTATGAGTCTCATCACATTTCTTAGCCTTTTAATTGTGAAATACTTAACAGTACTGACATTTAAAATAACATCATCAGTATTAGAGTTAATACTGAAATTAATAGAAGAGTTGAAACTTTAAGAACATCTTTGTTATACAGTGACATGTGTAGTGCACTTTATTATAATTTTAATAGAAAATTCTTTCATTATTATGGGTTTGCTATCATCTGAACTCTCATAAGGGTGCTCTGAACAGGAAGGCTCTGTCTGGTTGAGGTGTAAAACTTTTTATCCTAATCTGATACTGTTAGATTATCAGTCTGATAAAAAACATGCCCAAAACCACTTTGGAGACTTCCAGCCGAAGGAGAACCAAAATGTTCTACAGATCTAGTTTAGATGTCACCAAAACCTGATCAAACCTCTTTCTTCATAGGATGTCTCTTACATCTTAACATCCAGATCTTACAACCAGGAGGCTTCCTGTTTGGTACCAGAAATGAGAGCAACGTAGTAATTTTTGGTTTTCTTCCTATGTCAGTCTTAACTTCACATCGAAATCCTATTTTAATCCTTTTAATGAACATGCCCATTCTAATTGCAACCAATTTTTACCTAGAGAAAATTTCAATTGTAATTTGAATAAAAACTGAAGAATATTGACAACTTTGAAAAGAATTGTGTGTTTTCCCCCATGAAGGCCTGCTCTTTATGCTGCAGGTATTCTCTTTGATGGATGATGCCACAGGGACAGTTTTGTTTTAAATTAATGTATTGGCTGTTAAAATAGATCTAAAAGAACACAGAGGTCATACTGAGCTAGTCCCAGATGTCCCTATAGACATATGTACAGACAGGTGGTTAATGCAGCCTCCTGTCCAAAACAAGGCCTGGAGGGATTTCTTCTTATTCCTGACAAGTGCTCAGCTCTTCACAGATCTCCAAATATGTCTATTTAAAATATTTACGTGATTTTAAGATGGAACTGTAGGTGCTATGGGTGCAGAGCCACTATCCACCTGTCAAGGATGGTTTACTTGGGACTTTGAAATTTATTTCCTTTCATGAAAAAAATTGAATACAAAGCACTGAGGGTAGAATGTGGGTTATTTAGGGCAAAAGCAGCAGAGTTTAATCATATTGCATTATGCTGTATTTCTACTTTTTTTCTGGAGGCACTGTTGTGGTGGTCCCTGTACAACTGATTCACTGCCTGAATGTGTCTGCAGAGTTGCTGCTGTTTGAGCACAGGGTGTGATGGAGGTATCTATCCATTGTGAACAGAACATATTTTCATCCTTGGGTTATGGAGATTTCCCATAATGTTGTGGACCTGTGGATAATAATAGCAAGGCTCATTTTGTGGCATTGCTTAAAATTATCTGCTTGCACAGGTAGAGAATGTAGGTACAAAAATGTCTAGGCTCAATTTTCAACACAACACAAGAGAAAGACTAAAAATACATTCCCTCATAGACATGTGTGGATACATCAGAGCCTTTGGCTCTTTAAATCTTGTATTCTGGTATAGAAACATGTTTTCAAACCTGTTCAAAACCTACTAAAACTTATATCTGGTTTGCAAAGAGATTTTGCTCCACTGGGTTCTGTACAATGATGATTCAATGTCTTTGTAAATACGGAGGCTCCATTAAACTGAGTGGAGCAGAACAAGCTTGTCTTTCCAGAAAACTAGATTTGTGAGAAATGGCTGTGACTTCTTTTAATCAAAGGAAAGTTCTAAGTGAATTTCAGCATGTTGCTGCAGCAAACATATGGACGAGCAGATGATTAAAATGTGCATACATAAATTCCCAAGAAATCCCTGTTGCTTTGGTAGATGAAAATGACTCGCTGTGAGCACAAGGTTCTAATCTGTGCTAAAATCAGTTGTTACAAAAAAACCCCAAACCCACAGTTTAGCTTTAGAAATCTGTAACTGTTGAAGTGCATGGCTTTGGCATTAACCTTACTGACTTCAGCCTGGAGAAGTTTAGCCCCTTGTTTGAAAGATAAAATGCCAGAGGTATGTGTACTTGATGACCAAGATAGGGATGTTGTGGTTTAGCCCCAACAAAGCGCTCGCTTGCCCCTCTCCTAGGTGGGGTGGAGGAGAGAATCAGAAAGAAACCTCATGGGTTGAGATAAAAACAGTTTAAGAGGAAGGAAGAGGAAATAGTAATAATACTAATGGAATATACAAAACCAAGCAATGTACAATGCAACAATTACTCACCACCTGGTGATCAATAGCCTGTCCCCAGGCAGTGATTCCCATCCTCTGGCTGACTCCAGTTTTATATACGGAGCATGTTGTCATATGGTATGGAATGTCCCTTTGGTCAGTTTGGGTCATCTGTCCCAGCTGGGGTTGCCAGCTGGGGTTAAAACACAACAAAAGGCCATGATTTTAATTTAATGTGGAATTTTCTGTGTCCCTGCATCTCTCTGGGCCATAACACAAAATACAAGCTACAAGTCAGTAGCTGTATCTCAGGAGCTCACTGTATTTATTTATGTTTTCAGTGTAAACAGTGGTCCACGTGCAGGAGTGTTGCATTAAATAGGTCTTTAAAATAGGCCTAACTTAATGGTTCATGGTGGAAGGAACATTTTGATACAATAGTAATTAGCACTGGAGCAGGTTAAAGTGCTGGTGTCTTTACTGTTAGAAGTCATTTTCAAAAACTGGATTTTGTCAGCTGATGTATCCAGGGGCATTGAAGAGTAGCTGCACGCTTTAGCTACCGATACTCAGTTATTCTCCATAGGTAAAATTATATTTGTGTTTTGATCATGTTTGGTGTCACATCTGATGTTTTCTTCAAAACTACAATTAACAGAAAGGTGATAATGCAAACATGTAAAAATATATCACGAGGAGATGTATGTTTGTTATTGTTGTTGCTCAAAATATGTGGTTTTACTCACATACTTCATATGAAAAATTTTATAATAGTGAAAACTTGTGAAGTTACAGAATTTGAACAAAAGATAGATAAAACTGACAACCTTACCACAGAAGCAAGCACCAAAAAGAGATGGGTGTTGTTTTTCTCTTATCTCTCCTTATGGCATATCTGTTCTTCTGAGGTTACAGTCTGAATAACACCTGAGTGGAGGTCTGTGATTTTTATTCTTCTGAGATATGATTATGTTAGCATGGAAATGTTATGCCTTTTGTCAGTGAGGTTGGTGAGGCACTGGAACAGGTTGCCCGGAGAAGCTGTGGATGCCCCATCCCTGGAAGTGTTCAAGGCCAGGCTGGATGAGGCTTTGAGCAACCTGGTCTAGTGGAAGGTGTCCCTGCCCATGGCAGGGGGGTTGGAACTGGATGATCTTTAAGGTCTCTTCCAACCCAAACCATTCTGTGATTCTATGAAATCCACACCATACTGCCTGGTGGAAGGGAGCTGGCCTGTTTGTTTGTCCTTCTTTTAAAGGACTGAAATATTCCACCCTGTTCTTTGCTCTGGAGTGCCATGTTCATGTCATTAAAGACCTGAGCCTTGTAGACATGCACGGATGTTCATTGAGGCATTATGCCGGACTTCTTCAAATACGACGATCTTACGTGCCCCATTCAAGGCACTCACGATTCTTTTTTCAAGAGAGAAGTAACATTTCTATTCATCTAATTTAGACAGAAAGTTAAGAGCTTCTGAAAATGAGGTATGAATAATGTCAACTTGGAATGTCAAATGAATGTTCACTGTTAAAATGAATCTGATTATTATGGACACACATGGTTGAATGCATTTGCATTTTTTCAACTTCTGTGATAGGAGTTGTGTATGTTAACGTAGAATCTCCTGTGTGTACTACTACACCAAATAAACAGCAGAGTAAATAGAGCAGAGAGAAAGCTAACTGAGAATGAGTGATTATTCTATAAAATATTTTAGAAAATTATACCAGAACTATCCTACATTTACAAGATTATATTATATATTTAACCAATAGTTTAAAATTACTGCAATATAGTATAAAATATTAAAGGAAAATTTCCATTTAAGAAAATGAACATGTAAATGAAATGCAAATCAGGCTGATGATAGTAATTGATTATTACTGGCTTGCTACTGTGTGATTAGATTTGTTTGTCATTTGTATCTCTGAAATGAAATGCAAAACATTTAAAGAAACATAGTGTGTCTTCACTAGTGTCCCAGTTTGATAGCCCCTATATCATGTATCACCACTATATTGTTAATATTGATGAAGGGGCCCTTTCAGCAGTTGCTCATTGGGTTCTCAACTGAATTTGACATTTTGAGGTCTCGTTGTAAGCTACATATTAACAGTACAAAGAAGGAGCCGCACATACTGCAGGGCCTCGGACAACATAAAACAATGCTCTTAGCTTTTATCTTCGGATGAAATAGTCTCCTTGATAGCAGATGACAGAGCAGGGAGCAGGGCTCATCGTTCCCCATAATGAACCTGCATTCTCCAGATGTGCCCTGCTGTTGGGAGCATCTGATTGCCTGAGATTTCCAAGCCCAGCCATCAGACTCCAGGAGGACAGTCTGCTTACAAAGCAGGCAGTTTGAAAAAGAGTGGCAATTGTAAAACTAAGTGAATCATACTCACAATGCTGCATCATGTATGTATATTGGATATACACTATCTATTCCAGACAACAGTGTTTAACATTTTCCCTTATTACACTCATCTTTCCTTCAACACTGAATTAAAAAAAAAAAAAAACACACTTCAAAAATATTTTTAACTAAGATACAAATATATTAAAATATTTTAGATCAAAATATTGAATAAGTAAAAGAATAAGTAAAATACTTTATGCCCACTAACCTCTTCAAACAAACCACACTTATCTCTGTAACTTGGTAGGAGAGAAGTTTTCCTCTATTAAAGCTGCTTTCCTAACATCAGTTGGGAGAGAAGATTTCTTTACCAAACCACTCTCTCTCTAAAAGATTTAATTAAATTTTTATGTCTGAATTTATAAACTATTAAATTATATTGAAAATCCTTGCACATAAAACTGTTCCCTGTAATTGTAAAACATTGCAGCTGTAAAATATTTATTATTAGATATTATTAAATTTTTTGTAAACTGCAATTTCTCTGATTGTTTCAGGAGTACTTAACATCCTGTCTTTGCTCTTAAAGATTCATTAAAGAGTCTTTAAAAAAAACAATCAATTTTTTTTGGACTGCAATAAATGAGATAAAATTTTTCTTCATCACTGATCACAGGGTGGCAGGCCTGCATTTAAAAAAGTGTCTTCTGCAACGGCAGTCCACGAGATGGCAGTCTTGGCTTGGGAGTGCCTCTGCGAATGATTCCCGCTAAGGGCGTTGCTGCTGTATCCAACTTGGGGAGCAGGTCTGAAGCTTGGTGTGTGGTGCGCGTGGCTGGGGCTGCGCTCCAAGCGACCCCTTTCAGATGGACCCCAGTACTCTCCAGACTGGCAGCTCAAGTAACGCAAAACATGCTCCTTTGCTTTAACCAGTTTCCAGTGATACTCCAACTCAAGCAGCCAGGTTGGAAGCCAACTGTTTAAAAGTCTGGGTGCTGTTCAGTACTATGAATATCTCTTAATGGCTTCTGTGCATTTAATGCAAACGAAACCCTGAAACGCAACCATATACTGCACATTGGCTACTGGATGTAACTGTTACCTCACCCTGCCCCTACCACAGCGGGTAAAAACCTCTGACAATCTTTTTAAAATATGTATCCTCACAGCAAGTTATGATGTTGCTTCCATTTACGAGTGGTCTTTCTCTGTCAGGAAGTGTTAGGATGGGTCCGTATGGAGAGAGGTTTCTTTGCAGACTTCCAGGTCCACCTGTCCGGCTGTGCTTCTCAGAGGATGTAAGGGAAGCAACACCTGGTAAGTCACTGCACTGGTGGAGCGCAGCCCTTTCTCCCATCTTGGGGATATGGTGGAAGAGCAGGCAGAAGCACCACGTGAGGTATGTAACAGTCTTTGCAGACAAGAAATTCAGGGATTTTTATACTGCAGGCCACTGTATCACTCAAACGGCTCCGCACTCCATGAAGTAGTGGTTCAGCATAACCACCGTGGTGTACACGCTGGGAGGAGGTGCTTGTCTGTCTCATGGAGCACTTCAAAAGTTTAAAGGCATTATGCCAGTTTTAAGAGTAGATGATTTAATTCTGTGTGGATGGCAGTGTAGTCCTTGGGGCTAGTTCAGCCTTCCTGTAAACGGTTTCACAAACGGGCAGCAGCAGGCCCTGAGAAGCTGTTTGGAGGAGGCCAAGCAGAACATAAGTGTCACAGCCATGTGTCAGCCCTGAGCTTCTGGTTGTCTAGTTGTTTCCCCTGGCTCAAGGTAGGTTTTCAAAACCTGGACAATGACAAAACCTCATTTGCTAGCCTTAGTGGGAAAAAAAATCATCTTGTAATTTATTTGCATTCATTCAATGAACAAGCTGCACATACTCATTACTGAGCAGGACATCTCTACTGGCCAAGGCTTGAGTTTGGGATATGGAAATGACAAAATCCCAGAATGAAGTATAAAAAGGAAATTATCTGGGAGAAAGCCAACAAAATAAGATGAACAACTTTCTCTTTTCATTGCCTGTTATTTTTTCTGTGTTACTGAAGGCTTCTGACGATCAAATGAGGTGCTGCTGCCTTTCTTTAAAGCACAAAGTATAGAGAGACCACTGTGACTTCTTTCTCACCAGGCTAAGTTAAAAGAATGAAGATTGGTGGGGCTCAAAGTGAAAAAGTCGAGTTTGCTCTTCCACGTCCTTCAGAAAAGGGGACAAAAGCTAAGGTAGCCGTACAGAACTGTATTAGCTGTGGCCTTTCTCTGACCCTATGCTCATCCTTCGTGCAAATGGACAAGAGCTCCTCTGGGCAGCTGTAGTCTTGGCTTTGTCCAGAAAATAGTGGTGTAGGCAGCCTGGCGGGAGCTGATGCTATCATGTAGCTACAGGAAATTGCCATCAGCCTGATCCCTCTGATGTAATTGCTTTCCTGGTTTCTCCTTTCAAGTTTTGATCTACCTTAGTCTTACTCAGAGATATGAGACTGTATTTTCTTAAGCTGTACCACTTTCTGATATCACATTTCTAATTTCTCTAGACACCTTTGTCTTATTTCTCAAACTTTCTTCTGTTGGGATTATGTTTTCCTCCTACATTCCAGAGCTGATAAGCATGCTGGTTTTGGCTGGGTGTTATGGTTTTAATGAGGAAAGAGTTAACTTTCTTCACAGTGGCTGGTATGAAGCTGTTTCTGGATGTACCCTGAAAAAAGTACTGGCCACGTGTCTTTTTAGCTGCCGCTGGGGAGTGCTTGCACCAAATTCAAGGTCTTTCTCAGCTTCTGATACTGCAGCTGTGTTCCCAACTTTCCCACTACAAGCAGTGTGGGGAGACACACAGTTCAGACAGCTGACCCAAACTGACCAAAAGGGTATTTCACTCCGTAGTATGTCATGCTTGGTACTTAAGCGGGGAGTTGGTTCAGCGGCCGTTAAACTCTTTTTACACTTTTGCTGGCTTCTTAACTCCTTTGCTAACTCCTTTGTTAGCTGCTTTGCTAACTCCTGTGCTGGCTCATTTGTGAGTCAGTGGGTCGGTTGGCTTTCCCTGTTGTGCTATTGCTGATAGGGTTTGCTTGGACTTTGCTGCGATCACCCTCGGGCTGTGGCTCTCAGAATCTCTGGCTCTGACTCTCACTTCTCAGGACCTGGCTGTCCATCAGTCAGTGGGTGGTAAGCAGTTGTATCATATGTTGTATTTTCTATAACTGTAATTTATTAGTAGTAGTATTTTTATATATTCATTTATGTTAGTAAATAGTTCTTATCTCAATTTTTCGAGCTTTCTTGTCTTTTTCCTCCAATTCTTCCCCTCCGCTGCAGGAAGGGGGGGGAGGTGTGAGAGTGACTTGGTGGTATTTTGCTGGCTGGAGTTAAACCATGACACTGGGGTAGAGTTAGTTTTCTTCGTAGTAGCAAGTAGGGGGCTATGTTTTGGATTTGTGCTGAAAACAGCATTGATAACACAGGGATGTTTTCATTACTGCTGAGCAGAGCTTACACAGAGTCAAGGCCTTTTCTGCACCTCACATCACCCCACCAGTGAATGGGCTGGAGGTGCACAAGAAGGTGGGAGGGGACACAGCTGGGACAGCTGACCCCAACTGACCGAAGGGATATTCCATACCATATGGCATTGTGCTCAGCAATAGAACTAGGAGGGAGGTTGGCAGAGGGGCCACTGCTCAGGGACTGGCTGAGCATCAGTCAGTTGGCATTGAGCAATTGTTTTCATTTGCATCACTTGTTTTTCTTGGGGTTTATTTATCTCTGTTTTTTTCCTTTTCATTACAATTCATTATTATTATTAAACTGTTTTTATCTCAACTCACGTATTTTCTTTTATTCTTCCAATTCTTTTCCCCATCCCACTGCTGGGAGAGTGAGTGAGTAGCTGTGTGGTGCTTAGTTGCTGGTTGGGGTTAAATCATGACACATGGAAATTTGAAATAAAACTGGATCTTCAATACTTCTGCCCACAAATCAAAACTTTGATATTTATCATTGATGTGTATTTATGGCTATTCAGATAGTTTCCACTTTGTATGATTGTATTTATTACTATTCCAATTGAAATTAATTTTGGAGATACTAAGGTTTTATGAGACATTACACAAAGTGCTTTAATAAATCTATCTCACCTCTATCCATCACCTGCAATATATTTTTGATTATGCATCTATAAGAAAAATTGTATTTTGCACATTTCAGCTAGTATTTCGGGGAAAAAAAAAAAAAGAAAAAAAGCTTACCAGAATTTAATATTACTGAATTATAGTGTCTTCTACTGACAGAGTTGATTGTGAAATGAATTTAGAATATTCTACAATAATTCTCCCTTAGTATCTCATGCTTATTAAAGAAAGGTCTATTCAGAACTACTAGTAGGAAGGTTAGACCTGGTCCTCACAACTGTGTATAAAGTTCATAAAAAAGGCAATCTAAACACTAAGAAAACCTACCCATGTGATTTCTCATTTTATCTGTAAAGCCAGCAAAACAACACCACACCTAACAGTGTAGAAAGGTGACAAGAAAATTAAAGGTCTCGTGTAAGTCTTGTGATGTAATGGGGAGTTTTTCAATTGCATTTAGGAAGACAGAGATCAGGTCTTGAGAATGTAAACAGTCAACAATTATTTGTGTTAATTGGTTTTATTCTTAAAACGTCCCAGCAGGAGCTCTTTTATAGTCCAGACTGCCTGAAGAAACACTGTAGTGTGTGTATATGAGCAGAGTTTCTTCTCTTCTTTTACCATTTCTGATAACTTTGTGTACATTACTAGTTTGTATTTCTACATGTAATGCTGTATTATTTGCTGTATAATTAAAGGGAGAATACTTCTCTGCAGTAAATGCATGCATGATCAATATTATCTTTTTATTTATGGCATACACTAAGAAGCATAAGATAAATTATCCTTAAAATAAAAACACATGAAAAGAGAGATCACTTCAGAGGGCATGAACTTCCTAACTGACTGTTTGGATTTGTAAGTTGTCAGAAGAAAACTGTTATAGAAAGTATTATAATTTAAGAAAAAACAAAAGCCTTTTCTAAAATTAATTACTGTGTTAAAAAAACCATTGTACTGCAAACTGAGATTTGTATAAGAACAGCATGGGAAGCATTTGTTCTTCTAAATCCAAACTGTAATAGCACTTTGTTTTACAAGTGAGGCAGAGTTGGATGCAGTTGGATGTTCATAATGTACTGCTGCTCCAAAGCCTCTCTTGGCACTTATTCCTTATGGGACCTTGGTTCCCACTGTTAAGCAGTGGGGGTTCACTATACAAGGAGGAAGGAGAAAAACCCCAACATTTAATCATCTTTTTTTTTTCCTCTCAAAGTTTTGTCTTCGCAAAGTAAAATGAAGTAAAGATGATGGTGAGTGATAAACGCCTGGTAAGGAGGGTCAAGTTTGGTTGTTTTGGTTCTAATAATCTGCAAACCCTGCACAGTGTAAATGTTGGTATCATCGGTGTGTTCACCATATGCAAGTGGCAGAGCAGCTCCATTTCAAGGACCATGGCTGAGTCAGGATCTGGTGACGGGATCTCATCAAACAAGGAGGGTAGAAGCTGGCGTTCCTTTTACTCCCAAGCAGCGTGGGAGCTGCCCCTGGGCCATGGGCTTCTGACACACTGGAGACCCTCCAGGGAAGATGCTCTTCCATCTGGAGAAGTGACTACAGTTGGTCGGTCAGGCAGCCCCTCTCCCGTCCCATACATCAGCATTTTATCGACCTCAGGTCACTGGCACTGCTCTTCCTCCGACACAGGGCTCGGGCTCATTAGTGGGGCAGTTTGTTCAGCTCCTGCCCCTGGTGTGGCTGTTTTTGGAGGAAATTATGAATTATTGTCATGCTAGGTCTCATGAACATTTATTCTTTTTTTAAAAATAAAGGCCATTGATACACTTTCCAATTAAAAGGTTTGGGTTTTTTCCCCTGGCAGAAATGGTTCTTGCCAACTGCCAGTATCATGCTTAGTTAAATAATCTGTGAGGATTTATTACATTATTTGTACTGGAATAAATTAAATGGCTTTCATACAAATTTGGCTAATCAACTCTTGCTATGATATTGCACCAGGTTGCATAGCCTGAAGAACTGCACGCAGGCTTGTAGCTAGATTCTCTGGCTTTCCAAAACTGAGCCTGTAACTACGATCAACCTGAAAGGACAAGGATTGATTAGTTTTCTCTGAGGCATCAGCTCGTTACATGGCGATACAGTCTAATAGGTAGATGAAAACAGTCTGAGCTTTTACCTGGGGCTTTGAGGAACCTTGGTGCTCCCTGCTGCCTCTGAACCCCAACGCTTGGCTCATTTTCAAAAGCAACTTACCCCAAGTCATCCAAAACCCTACTTCAATTTCTGCATTTGTGAAATGGGACTAACAGCTGCACTGCCAGTCTCAAAAACTGAAATATGGACATTGTTCCACAATACTACCTGTTTGTTTACAATATTCAGAGGTTTGGGGGGGGGGGGGGGGCGGGTTGTGTGGAATTTTTTTAAGTTACTTTGTAGACTTTTTATGCCATTAAAGCATTAGAGACATATTTTTGTGCTTTTTGCTGTAGCTCTAAAGGCTAGAACATTCCTTGAAAATAAAAACTCAAGGCTAGGCATTTTGATATGATACTGTACTAGTAAGGTGCTCAAAAAAAAATATAGCAATTATCAGAAGAAGGTAGTCTGCACAGCTACCTGAGAAATAGCCCACAAGAATGACATTAACCATTATTTATAGAGAAAATAGCAAAGTGCCAATCATGATAGTTTTAGTTTGGCTCCCAAACAATCTAAACTGTACTGTTTACCTATAATATGGATATACTTTAGTGTTTTTAGTATTTCAGGCAGCCTAGAACCAACTGAAAAAAAATTTCTCCTGAGGGGTGCAGAGTCTGCAGTGGGAAAAGATATTCAACTGGTTTCAATAACATAATTCTGTTGGCCTCAGCAGAGTCTTTAGCTTGATTCTGGCTTGGGATCTGGCCCAAAATCAAGAGGACTCATCCCAAATTAATCTGCTCTTTCAGATATTCCATTTCTGAGACCTTCACTTTCCCCAGTGAAGGTCAGGGCAGTAGGAGGTAAAACACTGGCATGATTAATATTCCCCACATCTGTCTGGAGCGGAATGCCTAGTGCAGAAAGCCAGCTAACCAGAGGGCATTGTTAAAGAAGGTGAAGCATTCGTATAGCTGAAAGCACAGAGACACTAGTGAGCAAACTTTTTGGTTGCAAAGGGTAAGATCCATGTCTCAGTCTGGCATATCAAATCGTTATAGTTGCGTCTTATTTGAAGATAGAGGGAAATTGGTTTGAAGTAGGTTTTTTTCATCACAACGAAATGTTTCCATGTTTCAACACTAATAAACACTTTAGAAAAAAAAAACCCACAACTTTTTATTTAAAAAACAAAGGCACAACATGGATTTGTTTAGTAAAATCATTATAACTTGTGTTTGGGTGTTTTTTGGTTTTTGGTTTTTTTTGTCTGTACAAAATCTTTAGAATGAGAAGATTTTCAGCATTGGGTGGTAATACTGTTTGTAGTTCCACAGGAATGTTAGGCAAATGATCTGCAAGAATTATGTTCACAATCTAAAATCATATGACTTATGGAGTCAAAAAAGAAGGTTGCATGGGACAGGGCCTAAGTTGGCATACCATTTCTGTGACTCAATAGCACAGGCAATATTCTGTAGTGGCCTTGGAAATGCCAAGAAGCCATAGCACAGCAGAAGTCTCAGTCTATTCTTTTCTGACGAGGGGTGCTGTTGTTTCTGTCCGTGTACACACTGAGTACTCCACTGCCTCTGAACAACTGATGACATGCTGAAAGATAACAGTCATCTCTCTTAGATGCTTTGGATAAAATTATTTCTTTCAGTGAAGTTTTTGATGAGAAATAAAAGAAGGATCATAGTCAATTTTTCATTTAATAAAGAAAATGTTAAATATTTTAAGCAGACTATAAAATGCTATAAACATACAAAATCTGAAGATAAACTTACTCGGTATTAACTTTTTAATTTTCTTTCCCTGTTCCTATTTCATCGGCTAATCAGTTTAGCTGCTCGATCAAAATGTCAGTATTCCTGTAGAATGGAGAGTTTCCAGTTCATATGAGGGGTAGTTATTTTGCATTTAAAAATCTCAAGTAAAGGGAAATTTACCTAGGAAGTCGGGAGAACACCTGAATTGTAGCTCACTTGCTGTCAGATTACCTTCTTCCTTGTCTGACTGAGGGAAAGTTTAAATCTGCTACACAGAATGAAGTATTTCTGTAGGAAAGAATGCTTAGTAAAAAGTGATATTTTCACAGCTAAAGTCACTGCTGTTAAGGTCAGTGCATAAAATACATTAATAATACTTTGATTTGTTCTTTTTCCGGAATCTCAAAAGCAGAAGTCATTATGTTTTGAGAACAGGAATAGAGATGGTCTCTGGTGTAAGACAATGCTTTTGCACACTGGAGGTTGGTGACAGCAGGCTGTTATGGGTTTCCTAAAGAATAATGACTTGTGTTACCTTTAGACTGAGAGAGGGTAAGACCAGGGCTTATGGTGCTCCATCACTGACAAACACCATGCCTCAAATGTGGTCAGTGACAGCTCTGACTCCTCCAGACCTGGCTAGCTCTGTTGGTAGTGTATGAGACTCTTCATCTCAGGATTGTGGGTTTGAACCCACGTTGGGCACCCTAAAGGACTGTCATGGTTTAACTCCAGCTAGCAAAATACCACCAAGTCACTCTCACAGATCCCCTTTTTCCTCCTCCAGTGGAGGGGGAGAATAGGAGGGACAGCTACAAGGAAGCTCATAAAATTGAGATAAGAACTATACTAATTAAATCTAAATTAATATATACAAATACTACTAAGAATAAATAATTAGAATAATAGAAAATAAAACACATGATACAATTATGATACAGTTGCTCACCACCCACTGACCAATGCATAACCATGTGCTGAGAGGTGAGAGTCAGAGCCTGAGAGCAATTGCAGCCCAAGGGCTGGAGCCCAAGAGCTCTTGCAGCGGATTCTGACCAAACCCCATCAGCAACAGCATGGCCAGGAAAACTAAACAAACCCACCAACTCTGTTGTAAATGAGCTAGCACAACAGTTAGCAAAGCAGCTAACGCAGGAGTCAGGGAGAGTGTTAGCAAGTGCCAGGAAGTAAACAAGCAAGAGAGTAAGGGAGAGAGTAATGGCTCCCGGACCCCCTCCTCACCTCTGCCCCGAGCATGACGTACCATGGAATGAAATACTTCCTTGTTCAGTTTGGGTCAGGTGTCTGAACTGTGTGTCCCAGCACTGCCTGTAGCGAGACCGCGAGAGCTGGGAACGCAGCTGCAGGATCAGAAGCAGAGAAAGACCTTGAATCTGGTGCAGACATTCCCCAGCGCCAGCTAAGAACTTACCAGTGCTGCTCTCTGCATCCAGGAACAGCTTCCTAGCAGCCACGGTAAAGAGAGTTAACTCTTTCCTGACTAAACCCAGCACAATGACCAGAATGAAAAGATAAAAGACCCTTAGCCCGAACCCATTTAAGTCACGAAGGACAGAAGCTTGATCACCTCCCTGAAACCTTTAGGCACAAAATAGCATGTAGCGTAAATTATAGAAGGACTCAAGGTACCAATAAATATCAGTGGTGACTACAGTGAGCAAATTGTCTTTAACTATCTGGAAAAACAAAATATATATTAATGTTGCTTTGAGATTCTGTTTCTTCAATTTCCGGTTGTTTGAGAAGTGTTTTCCTGCTGTTATAAGAGTCTTCCCCATTTTGAGTTCACTTCTTAGCAAAAAAGGATAGTGTTAAATAATGCATCACTAAAATTCAGTAAATGGTTGTTTAGAGGTTGACTCAAGCTGTAAGAAAATAACTTTTTTTTTTAATGATTGGACATATATTAATGACTTCAGTCATGTTATGAGTCATTTTGAAATGTAAAGCACCAAAGATAATTTAAGGAAATAATGTTGTAATTGTATATCCTCTTATAATGATGCTGTTAACCTGAGATTTCAGCCCCAAAGCTTACCAGACCTATTTATATGTTTACTTACCCCAAGGTACTAGCTGCAAAAATCCTTGAAAAACCACCATCGTTAGCACCCAATTAAAGAGAAAAATTATGGTAATAAAGCCAGGAGTTGCTTTTTAATGCTAGGAAAAGGAAAAATATTTAATGACTGTATTTCTGCAAACCCTTTGATGTTTGTGATAATTAGTTCAGTCCAGCTACTAAATTAAGGGCAGTTTAAGTATTACAGAGACATTTGAAGGTTGCTATATTCAGAGAAGACCTTTTGCAATGCCCTGGCAGCGAATGGCGTCTTATCCAATATTCAGATTTAGTCAAAAAACTTCAGCAGTAGAAAACCTACTCAAGGATTCTATTTGGTTTTTGGATGATTTTGTTTATCTTAGATGAGGAAAACCTAAAATAATTTAAATGGCAGCTGCATACCTTTGGAAAGTTATAGTTCCTACCTTCAAGATCATTTTTATCATCACCGCAGTCCCCTGAAGAGTCTATAGTACATCATTCTTGAATATGTTCTGTCACAAGGAGTTTCTGACTTACTTTAACCACAATACATTTCTGAACCATTGTGGTACTGTGCAAATACCTCTCTCTGCTAAATGATTTCATGTGTCTGGTGCTTGTTTCAGAGGGCAAGCAAATACACATTTTTGAATAGCCTAGATTAGCTTTTGATCTTTTCTCAGAGCAGTTCAAAGGGAAAAAGTACTCCATGGTGTTAAGTACCTAAGAGTTTGCTGTGGCAGAGGTGATCTGGTGGAGTACAAAGAAACTGTACTGAGGGAGTACAGTACTTCCCAGTCACTGGCTGCTCCTACAGTCCAGAGGATGGGCTGGTACAAAATGGTGCAAATTAGGGGTAAAGTTGCTTTCTATTGTCTTCTCCATGTCTCTGTGGCAGCCATTGGTCAAGGAGCCTTGCAGGGGTCTAAAGCCATTGTTGTCCTGCCTTTTTTCATTGAAGACCAGGGGCAGCTTTGATGATCTGTTGCGCACCTAACTCACCTTTCAACCTGATACACTGATGCACAACAGATGAAAATATAAATAATGACACTTTTATTTTTATATATAAAGTTGTTTTTTGTTATACTTGAGGATTTTTTTTTCTGGTTGGGTAAGTGGGCATTTCAGTTTCCCTCCCCCTTATGTATGAATTTCCAACACAGCCAGCAGGTCTTTTATATTTTTCCTGTCATCTTTTTTTTTTTTTTTTTATATTTATATTTGTATTTATTTTATTCTTCTTTTTGACTTATGTTAATTCTTCATGGGAGCACCTGGAGTGAAACAGTTACTGAGGTCAGAGCTGTTGAAGAATGCATTGATATGCATGGACCCACTACAGATATCTCAACGCCTACAGATCAGGTTCCTTCAGGATCTACATAACAGTCCTTAAAACAGCGTTAAAAGCATAAAAAGCTATATAACCTGTATTAAAATATAAAATGGTGTAACTGCCATCACTACTGAAAGGCATTTTGATATTACAATAATGAAAGCTGAAAGAATTTTGGTTGTACATTTGTCAGAATATGCCATGGTGTATTTTTGATCTAAGAAACAGCACCGAGCTAAAACATCCTACTGACCTTGTAGCAAGCTAAACAAACCAAAGAAGGAAGATGTAAAAAATGCGACATTTCAAGTAATAAGTATATCTCTCTGGTCATGGACAAAGTGACAAAAACATCTAAAGATGCTTGAATAAATGTCAAGAAAATTCTGCTCCGCTGTGCCTGTGAACAACCCCGAACTAACAACGCGCAGCCGGTGGGAATCACATCTGAGAGGCCCGACAGAAATTCCCGGCTGACAAGAAGCGATAATCACCTGCGGAGGTTGCGCTGTCACACTCTGAAGACCCGGGACAACTCATTTAGCCTGTCTGTGTCTTTGTGTTCAACTCCAGACATTGGCACGTAGCACATTCCTCCGCCTTTGGGCTCACTCGTGCGGGGTGTCTGTGGCGAGGGGCCGGTAACCGGGAGGGGTCGGCCGGCCTCTGTGGGGCGAGGCCGGGGCTGCGCCGAGCCGGGCACAGCCCGTTCCGGCCGGCTCAGA
>NW_010231358.1:23788-46184 GCF_000690775.1 Eurypyga helias | reverse complement strand
CCGCCCGCCCCCAGCCGGCCTCCAGGCCGGGCCGGGGAGGGCCCGTAACGTAGAGGGGGCACACAAAGGAGCATGATCTCTTTCAGCCCAAGATTTTCTGTCCGGTCTGGTTCTCATCCTTCAATGTCATCACTTTCCCAACTATCTGTCAAAATGTATGGAAAGGGCTTGGGGCGGCCTGCACAACAGAGAGGGTTGGCCTTCACTCCTGGAAGTGTTGACATCCTCCAGTTCAGAAGGGAGGGATCCCACTGAGAATACTGCTACTCCTCATCTTCAAAGCTTTCCTGGTTCCAAATATGACCAGTTCACCACCACCCAGGGTAGTAAGGGTTTGGGATGATACACAGACAGACTTCAAATGATGCTACTGCCTCCAGATCCCAGCTCACTCCGGTGCTCAAGGGCAGGCTGCGCAGCTCCGCCACACGACAGCCAGCGTGCCATTCCAATGCCTGAATCCTGGGTTAGAGTATTCATTTGCCTTGGAGGAGTGAGTATCTGTGAGGCTCTCAGACTCCACTGTAGTTAATATTTGAAAAAGTTTTTGAGCTCAGGACCCCGAGTTTCATTGAAAAACCACACCTGACAGTTGAGTTCCATTTGCGTTATATTTAGGTTTGCTCAGCCCTGAAAGCATTCTCCTAAGACATGAAAAGGGAGATTAAGTGAACAAGAAAAGGAGGAAGACATTTACCAGAGGCTGCACAGTGGGAATAAGGATTGGGGTATCTCAGTCAAATCTGTCACTTAAGTTACTATTTCTGTCCAGAACACTATAGAAAGTACATTACCAAACACACCAGCTCTGCCACTCTTTCAGCATCTAATCACCAGAAAAATCAAGTCTGTTTGTCCCTCAGGCAAATCCTTGAAGAAGAAAATGATGGTTAAAAAAAAGAAAACAAACAACAACAACAAAAAAATCTATCTTTGACTGTGCTATTAACTTATTTAAAGTCATTGTGTGAAGCATATAATGGACTAAAGCATCACATAGGTATTCTTTGATACAACTCTCAAACATTAATCGAGCCATTACTACAAGAAGTGCAAAAAAGCTGTTGGAGAGCAGAAGTAATATTTTCAGCATGATACATTTTTCCCACAGTGGATAGCAGTTATATTCGTGAACGTCCAGGGGTTATGCCAGGTTGGTTTTTTCCTCATGTTTCAGAGGCCACATACAATGTCAGGGTAGCAATACAAAAATGATTTAGCAAGATAATCACACATCCAGTAAAATTCAGCAGCTTGTTTCATTAACCCTTAAAATTATGTCTAAAAATGCTTCTGAAGATTTGATACCATTTGGCATGGGTGAGGTTTTTTTTTCACCTTGTATTATGATACAAATTTTACAGCAATTAAATGAGGCTTTCCCTCATCGCTGCAGCTAGAAGTTTCACGTCAAAGCCTGACCTGTCTTTTTTTGAATCTGACATTAAAAAAAAAATAATCCACAGAACAAGGAAGGGACCAAAGGCAGCATTCAGCCATTAAACAGCAGACTCACACAAAAGACCAGTGTGAAAACTAAGACTAATCTCCCCATGCAACATACACTGTATTTTCAAAAGTCAAGTGCTCAGGTCTCTTCACTGCCATGTGCATTAGAAGGAGTATTTGTAATGCATTGTAAAGCTAACAAGCTTGGTTAAGCAGAGGTGTGTGGTCTTTCGAAGTATATTCCCAGGGTATAACCTCCCTCCTCAAGAAACTCATTTATCACTGTGATGGTTTCACCTCATTTGAAGCCAAGTTATTGTCACCCTTAAAATAATGTACCTTGACAGGAAAAATGAAATTCATGTGAAAAGTTATACAGTCATCACACTCTGAAGTCAAAATATAGACTATCGTATCAAAACATAAAGCAGATGAAAACTTTTTCCATGTATATATTGTAGGTGGTATTTGCTTGCACCACAGACTTTTTTTCCCTTTTTTCTTTTTTTTTTTTTAACTAGATGTAAGTATTTAGATCATGTGCATATGGAATAATACATGGCCTGTGGTTCACTGTCTTTAAAGGGAGGTGTACATGCTTCACAGCTGCCTTGGTATGGCAGCCAAGGCTTTTTAAAGTGTTAAGCTAGGCTGAGAAATGTGCACATGTATTTAATAGGGAGTAACTGTTTAAATGATTGGTCACTCCCTAGTGCACGGTTATATTTCAGGTGTTGTGAGTGTGCTAAATCTTGTCCTGTCCTATCCTGCAACTGATGTTTGCACTCTGGAGTCTCTTAAATCTTTCTCTTCGACCCTCCATCCTCAAAAGTCGTTGGGGACCCAGAGCAGACTAGACTAAATGAAGCCCCAAGTGGAAATGGTTCCAAGTTAAACCACAGTCTCTCTAAGGAGCTCAGTCCTCAGATAGGTATTTTCAAATCACTTTGACATACACAGCATGCTCCGAAGGAGCTGTGCAGAAGCACTCTGTGCCAAGTGCTGCCACTGCAAGGCTGTGCTCTGCTCAAGTCACAGTCAGTGGTTTTGTTGTTGTTGTTGGGTTTTTTCTTTTTTTTTTCCTTTTGTCCTATAATAATAATTGAAGACTTTTAGGACTGTTGGCATTTTCCTAGCTGGCTGTGAAATCTTGCATTAATCATTATTTACCAAACTACTAAAATACATTTCTGAAATAAATTAGTATGTCTTTATACAACTATTTTCACCTTTACTATTTTTCAAAACATTCTTGAGGGTCATCTGACTTTTCTGTGAACATGCCATAAAACATCTTCTGTGAGGCTGTACCTGTCAGGGTCAGCAAGTGTTTCCTAAATTTTGTGTGAAATCTATGATGTTTCCCTTCCCTGCAGTCTGCATTCTCAAATTAAAGAGAATCCTTCAAATCTGTATTTAGAGTTCCCGTTAGGCAGCCTGAATATTATGACCTTGTAGATCTCAGTGCAGTCAGAAGAAAAATCTGTCCATGTTTAGGGGGACTGGAAATGCAGCTTGGAGAGGGTCTGAAAGTGAAAGGTGACATGAATTATGAGAGGTAAGATACACATAAACAAAAAGGGAAAAGCTCAGACTAAAAAAAAAAAGCAAACAAATGAACATTTGCATAAGAATGTTTCTCCTGCATTCCTTACCAGGCTATTTCTATTTTTTCTATTTTGCATGTCTTTCTCATTATCTTACTCAGTCTGTTTTACCAAACTGTCAAGCATATGGAAAAGCAACTTGGCCTTTTTTCTATTTTATTTGGTTACTAACACAATCAGAAGACATAATTACGCAAGGGATGCAGTGGAGGGCTGTCTCAAAAGCCAGACCACCCTTCTTTGCCTAAGGTTCAAGATGAAAGAAAATTATTTTAAAATGGCAAAGCTTATGAGTAAAAACCCTGATAGAAATCCTGTTTGAAGAATATGCAATTTTGAAAAAAACAGCTTGCTTTACTAGCATTTCCTTCTGAAGAAAACAGCACTTCTGACAATTTCAAAACATGCCTTGGGGCTATATTCACAATTTAATATTTCAATTTTTTATTCTGAAATAACTTTTCATTTACTTTTTTCTTCATTTACCTCATACTCATATAACATATGATCAAAATCCAGCCCACACAAACCATAAGAAAATTAAATGTTTCCATTTTGTCAAATGAAGAACCATCAATCCAAAACAAGATGACATTTGGGAAGCCTGGTTTCTGGAAAAATGTTAAAAGTTCCAGGTTTTGTGCCAGTTTAATACACAGCTAAATGTCAAACCCCTTTGCAAAACAAAATTCTGTTTCTTTGCAACAAAATCAAGTAACTGGAGATTACAAAAACACGAGGCCTGGTTAGTAGAGGAACCACATCGCTTTAAAAGCTGAGCTTAATACTGACGAAGGAGTCTGTTTTCAAAACCAGCTACTACTCATATGCAAAAGTCCATCCTAAACTAAATATCTGCATTTTTTGTCCTCCTTTACTCAAATTGCTCCTCCAGCAGCTTCTCAGACATGCTCTAAACTTCTGATGCCGCTAAGGGAAAAGCCCAACAGTGAATTTTTCAGGTAGCTTGTTTACTATGTGATCAATACTGATTCATGCATTTCCATGTTAACAAGAAGTATAATGACCAACATATACATACTGTGATAATGATAAACTTGTTACAAATTTCCAGCTGTCTGCCACCTACAGTTTTCTCTCGCAGAGAAAATATTGATTCCACTTGCAAACAGCTCTGCCGTTTACTGAGGCAGATTTAAGTTTTTCCTGAATTGTTAATCTATGCAAAATGGAATTACTAAAGAACTTGAAGCAGCTGTAATGAGAAACCTTGGGTGTGTCTCAAAATCTCCCAGTGCTACAGAGCCTCTCACCAAACCTTGTGTTTCCCCAGCACCACGCAAATAAAATCCTTTTTCAGGTGCCTTTTCTTTACTCCTTTATAGATCTCACCTGGAGCTATTTTCCTTTGCTAATCCCATTACTTAAGAGCAAGAACTAACTTAAAGCACTTGATAAGCCAAAGGTGATTTTGTACATTTGATTGGATAGCAAAAACAGTACCAGCAGACATAGAAATATTCAACTATGGGAGGGTTATGAAAACAAGATGAAAATAGTATGATAAGACAGAGGTTATTTGTGTAATAGTCACTGACACTAAATTTTAATGTTATGCCTTCTCTGTATGCCCTCAAAGGATGAAGAGATGAATTACCTGGCATGTAAGAAAGCTATCAGACAGGAAGGGCTGCTTCTACCCTTGGGAAGGAGATGAATCAAACCTGGAATAAAGGGGAGGCATGGATAGAGATCAACTTGGCTATTAAATAAACAGAAAATAACAAGAGGAGTGTTGACAAAAACAGTAGAAAGTATGTTCTGCAGTCACAGGCTGCAGAACACTGATCAGGGAAAAGATTTGGTGATAACTGTTGACAGACACTTTAAAACAGCAACCTGATGTCTGGTAGCAGTTAGGAAAGCAAACAAAACATGGGGAAGTGTAAATAGAGGAACAGAGCACAGATCTCAACAGATAACTGTGTCCTGGTACAAAGGGCTGATGTGGCCACACCTGGAGCCCTGCATGCCACTTTGGGCATCGCGTAACAGGAACTCGAGTGCAGGCACAAAGGAAGCGAACAAAAACATGAGCTTAGGAGCAGGCCCTTACAACTGGGAACATCATTCTGGTACAGGAAAACCAACAGTAAAGAAAAGCTGCCTGGTAAAAAAAAACATTTATGGGAAAATAGCAACTCAAATAGCTTTAAATGGAGGGAAATTTAAGGGAACACAAGGAAATTCATCAGAGGTGACACAGCACTATACAGCGATAACATATAGGACATGTACTGACAAATCCTGACATTGCATTTCTACAGAGCTGGCAGCACAGCATAATTTATTGAGACTTTGGCGTTACCATGTGACTCGTGGGTATGAAATCGTACATCATGCCTACGGGCCCACAGTGGGTACCATTGCTCAGAGGTGTAGTCCTCAGCTGCCCTTCCCGAGCCAATTCGGATACACTGCGGCTAACTGCTGCTGGAAGCCTGCACCTGCGCCTCTGAAGGCTCATATCCTCTCCCTCACCCACCCGCTGGTAGTTGCAGATTGGGGATTTCAGAATTTATGCATGTAATATTGAAACTGGAAAAGCAGTATTTCAGGAGGGAACTCTGCTTCCATTCTGTGCTGGCCATGCCTATACTAACGTTATGGTTTAGATCAGAATTCTTTTGAAGAGAGTCATCTAATGGCAGCACTTACCACACATGGGCCATGTTGTGGAGCAACCTCAGAGTACACCAACTGAATTCCTTTCAGATGAAATTAAACCTTAAGGCCAATATCAAACCTCCAACTGCTCACAGGCTTTTGTTCCAGGGGTCAGAGCTTTTACTGAAGCTGAAGAAAACCCCCTGAAATGAGAACAGTATGGTTGTCACATCCTAAGCACCAACCATTTTGCCCACCAGATTTGCTCCTGCTGGGCTTCAGTAGTTGCTAATGTAGACATAGCCTACCCCCATTTCTTAAAAATAGCTCCTCACTGCAATTCCTGAGCACACTTTGGTGTTCTGCCTAGCAGTGTTTATCTCCTGGAGTGGCAGTAACTACGAAGTAGACATCAAGGTCAAGCTATGAATGACATAGCCATCCCACTAGAAGGGACCATTATGGGAAGACTGATCATTATCTTCATTATCTTCAGTCTTTTGAAGAAAAAATAAAAAGCACCAGATGTGCACTGGCAAAAAAGTATCTATGGGCTAGGCATACCGGTCAAAGGAAACTGATAAGCCACAGAGCTTCTTTCTCTCCCAAAATGTTATTACTGTGTAAATATGAACTGTGCACATGGTTTGGCTATTTGCCAGTTCCACTTGGGTGTGAAACACAGCCTTCATGGTTGAAAGGCTGTTTTTCTGAACCGCAAATGGCCATGGCCATGTGAGAGACATCTATTTCAGATCTGGCCCAAGTAGAACTAGACACAAAAGACAAAAGAGCTGGTGGGGCTCAGTGTCACCCCTGAAGCTACTCTCATTTTCTAATAGTCCCTCATAGACTTGCTGGGGAGCCATTCGAGACAAGCTCAACCTCTTAGGTGGCAGCTATTCTCTGCCTACGAAATATGATTACTCAAAGATATATTTATTATGAGCCACTTTCAAACTTCATGTGCTTAAAACAGTTTATTATCAGTGGATTTTTAGAGAGGTCCCATCCATTAATCAGAAATGCAAAATGCCCTGGAGTGGACTGTATTCCTCCAAAGGAGCTGTAAGAGCAGGTTATTCAAGAACTCATTTGCTGGTTATAAATACTCTGAAGTGCAGGGAGTATCGGCAGCGGAGACCACATTAGGAGCTGATGGTGCAGCTGTGTGGATATATTTCCCTTGACTTGTGTGGCATGGGGCTTAGAAAGTATAAAGGGTAGGAAGTGAGGTGGAACTGGAATTTAGAATGATCAGGCTCTCTCTGCACTGAGAGCACGGCAAAGAAACAGCTGAGTACATAAAACCTCATAAAGAAAACCAAAACAATGATATTCCCTATTGTGACTGTTTAGTCTTTCTGTAGAGACTCATGAGGTCTGGGCTATTATCTATTTTTAATATCACTTGACCTGAAAATTTATGCTACCATCTGGAGAATGTGAGGATTTCTGTGTTACAGACTTAATGCTGTCAGGGAAAGAAAGAGGGGGGCTGGCAAGGGAGGTACATTACAAAAATGTTTAAACATTATTCAGCAAATGCCACTCATTAATTTTTTTCTAAAGAGAACATAAACAAAAATATATATCTTAAATTGCAAAATGGAAAAATATAGGTTAGGATGTGAATTCATGTCTATTATCGCGGATAATATTTGCTTTATATATCTTTCTATTTCAAGACTCTTACTAACAGGAAATTAAGGCAACCTTTCAGAGGTCTGCTGCTAATTTGTATTGTACATAATGAATTGGAAAGACTAAATGCAAGAGGAAAAACAAAAGGCTATTTAAAACCTTTGCAATATTCTTCTTGTTATTGCTTTCATAATGCTTTGTTACTGGAGTAATCTCCAAATGGGAGGATTGGCTTTTAAGCCATAAGATTTAAGTGTCAAAGTAAGTACACTTCACATTTGTTTTTTTCATCTTTAAGCATTACATGCTTATGCTTCAAAACTTCTCTGAAAACCTGACAGCTAGAAACCCTGTAATAATTGCAATTGCTGCAATATTAACAAAACAAACTATATCATTAGACTTGCAATTAAGTCACAAAAATTACCAGCTCTGTAAGACAGTGAAGCAGAGCCCTGTGCTGGAGCAGGCTCAGAGAGAGAGGGTAGGATGCTGAACCTTGCCCGCTGCAAGGACCACTCCTGGTCCCAGGGTCACTTCCAGTGGTCACTGGCCCATAAAGCAACATCTCTGTCTTGACACGCAGGGTACCCAGGGGTCAGTCGTTAGCCACTGTGGCAGGTGGCATGAGTGACCCATGCTCACGTTGCTTAGTTCAGGATCTTTCCAGTGCTCCCTGGCCACGTCCTCGCTACATGTTACTTGACCCTTGGGTTCCTCTGGGGCCATGTGGCCCTACACAAACTCACCTGATTTTCTGGCAGGACGGGGGAGGAGGTCCCATTTCAATGCATCTGAAATAACGTGAGGGTCAGGCTACAGCCCACCAACATGGTGTTGGTATGACATAAAACTGAAGGTATGTGCCATATGCCCTGAAGTGTGAGGCTGTTTAGGGTACACAGCCTGCTGGCATAGTGTTGAAAAACATGTGGGATAGAGAAAACTATTCCTCATGCAGCCTTGTCCATACTGCTGACTGGGATGGATTTTTAAGGTGAACTATCCTCTGAATCATGCTGAGGATTTTCCTTGGGGACAGCTCGCTGGAGCACCTCAAGAAAGGGGTGTCTGTAAAAGATAAAGATAGTTCTAACCAGGCTACAGCAACATCAATCTTAGTATTGCATTAGGACACAATAATAATAATTTTATATTTGTTGGTTTGATGTTAACAAAACACTGAGCTGAGCTTCCAGCCAGGGAAAAGCATAAAATTTGAAAAATGTGCATTATTGTATGTTGGCTTTCATGATGTGTGAAACTAAAGACAGGGATGTAGACAAGCTCACCTCCAGAATCAAGTTTAAACCAAAATTAATTCAGCCTTTCTTAATGGAAATTATAAGAGCTGCATGAGTTACATGAGCTGCCAGGAGTTACAGAAGCACATTTGATTTTCTACAGTCAGGCTGTTTAAATCTCCCTCTACACACATACATCCGTGAAAATTGGCTTGATCTTTAGAGGGTCCTGTACAGCTTTGAAAAGCTGATTCAAGATATCAGCAAAGTGATCATTGGTCTTTGGAAAATCTCAACTGAAGTTCGGCTCATCACCTGAAATTCAATTTTCTTCCTTACTGAATACAAACAGACAGGTTTAAAAGTCCCATTCTCTCTCTGTATAGATTTTAATTGATCACAAACTGCTCAGAAGATATGCTGTTATTAATGGAGCCTTGTGAGGTAGTAGGGAGGCATTTTGAAACACATCTCTTCCTTTGATCTCCTTCTCAGATTCCTCCCAACTGTGGCTGCTTCTTGCCCCGTGTACTTCTGTTAACTGCCAGCCCCTCTTTCTTCCCAGCAGCTGGTAGGGCTTAGGTGTATTTTCTCCCTGTTATGCTGCTTTTTTCCTGCCTTTGCTGCAGCTCTGACTCTTAGGCCCAGATGAAACGGTGAGAGAGCAGTGGCAAAGTGCTGTAACTGAACAAGACAAGTGCATTATGAAACTCTGTGCTGACACGATCTAACCATGCAAGTTAAACAGCTAATCTTCCATATCTAAATAAATTTGCTAGCTGGGAGAATAAGATCTTATTTGTTTGCAGACACACAGTGCTCTGAAACACTGGAAAGTACAGCACTGAAACAATCCTGATGCCTGAATAGAAATGAGGTTTTAATATTTTCCTAAATCTGGAGAAGCAAAGCTATTTTGCTCAGACTACTCATCCAGCTGCAAACACTGTAAACACTGCCTGTTACCTTCCAGCTAGTCCTGAAGTCAAGGCTTTATACACTGTAATTCTTAATATCATGATTTTGGTTGCATGTCTGACTTATGACCTGTTGATGTTCTGGAAGTTTGTAGCTAGATATCCCCAGAGAATTCAAACAGCAGGACAGTAAAAGTTCTTACTGCTCTTTACAAAACAGGAGGGTTTTTTATAGCAGAATGTAGCACTCCGGTTTACCATTTTCCCTGTATCTGGTGTTTCCTATTGCAAAGTAATGACACATGGCAGTACTATCTTGTTATTCCACAGGATACTGGATTTAAGACCGGTTAGAGCAGACCTCCACTATACACAACTGTATATCAATTTTGCAGGTTTATTTATTGATTTTCTTTAACTATACTCTTACAAAATATTGCAGCAGAAGAGTTGCCAGTAAAGCCCACATACAACCAGGCTTTCCTATTGTCTATGCCAGGTTGTCTGTCAGCATGTGCCAGGGGCATTATTTCTTATTTTCATTCATAAAAAGTGAGGAGAAAGGAATAACTGCATCATCTGCAGACTGCGTACATCATGGTCCACTTGGAATATCAAGATGCATTCCCAAGAGTTCTTATTGGGAGTTATTAATGTGATTAATGTGCTTCTGTATCAGCTGTTTGTTTAACTGAGCATTGCCATTGCGTTTTGCACTGGCTGCTCACTTCATACATAGATGTTCATTGTTCTGACTCCAGGCTTTGTTCCCTTCTTTCACACATTGGGAAAGTTTTCCACAAACTGAGTGTTTATGTGTTGAGTGCAGTACTCCATGGACTTTAGGGTCTAATGGAGTGTGAGAGGGGGCCTGTGGTTTTTCATCTTGTTTTCAGCTGTACAAACATCATGTACTTTTCCCTTCCTTTTAGAGGCCAGTCTATGGTCTGCTAAAACACCAGCGCACAGCAACGTAGTTACTGAGACTTTACAAGTCAAACTGGGAGGACCTGATGCCATTCACCTTAACACCAAACATATTGACAGTGTTTATTTTCTCTGCCCCAGCCTCAGCTCTCAAATAAACATATCAGTGGCTGATTTTCAGTGCTCCTCTGAAGAAAAGCCTAAAAGAGTAAAGAGTATCTATCTCATTGTCAATAACAAGTATAACCTGCTCTCAGAATAAAAGTGCTGGGGAACACTGGAAACACTGGGGAAACTATAAACAATGGAAAGATTAATTTCTCTCTTATAAGCCATTTTAAAAACTGGTATTTATTTCAAGACACTTTTTGTTAGAAGCAGGGTTCTTGTTTTGCTTTTACACTTTACATTTTGTGAAGCCCCAAAGGGACCTGAACTAGGTTGGTTGGTACTTTGTATATTTTTTAGCGTGCGCACCTTGCCTCTGGGGAAAGCCATTCATTAAATTGCTATTCTGGCTTGATGACATACAGATTTACTTTTCTCTTCATCAAGAAAATCCTGTAGCTGTCTAGAAAAGAAAATTCTCTCTTTAATACAACCTCCCCTAGATGTGTTTGAGCCTTTAAATTAACAGGGGGAAATTACTACCAGAAGTCAGCATAGATGCAGTAATATACAACTCTAGCTAGAAAAAGAAAAAACCAATCACAAGTCTGTACTCTTGGCACAAAGACGTGGTCAAAATTAATTTGTCAGTGCTTTACAACATAAGCAGCAGACGATTTAAAGACTTTTTAAATGGAAATTTTTACATAGGTGTTCGTAGTTTAGTGAATGCAAAAGGAGTTCATGCTGTTAATTGCTAGAGAATGAGTGAGCATCCTTTCTAATGAATACTAATTTTAGTGCTTGTCCACAGTATTCCATATCTCGAGATTCCTTCAGCAGTATCTTTCTATCCTTTCAGGCATGTCCATATACCTGTGATGAATGGCTAATATGAATTATGTATACAAGCCTTTTCACTGATTATGGTAAAGTTGTACAATTGCATGTATAGATGGCAAATGACAAAATGGAAAAAAGTGTCTGAAGTTTGCTTTTTTATCATAGTTTCTATATACATGGTTCTCTTTCACATATTTTCTTGGGACTATGAAGTAGAAGCTGTTCAGAGCACTGAGTGACTGTCACCACCACCTCTTCTGTCACCGTAAATATTTTCCCAAGTCTCAGTAGACATATGTTACAGCTCTGTACGCCCTTTTAAAACAAATTAATTCTGAAAGGAATTAATTTATTTAAAAACTTAGACCTCAGTGTTATTTCTATTACCTGGTTGTATTACCTGGAGAAAATCTATTGAAGAAGCAGGATCCCACCATACTAGACATCTGCACTAAAATAATATTTCTTATCCTCACAGGGCTAAGGATTTGGGAAACAGTGCTACCAGACACAGAGATGGATTTCACAGCAATATGCTGCCATATAAAGTTATGTAACCATATAAAGCTGAGTAACTCAGAGATCCTGGTTCTACAATTCAGAAATTTTAAAAGTAGCTGTAGTAGGGAAGAAAAACCCAACTCTCTAAAATTTGGGTCATCACCTTCCTGGGTCATATGTAATGCATTTAGCATACATGCTGATGCAGTACTGAACTGTTTTAACCCTTACTTGTGTTTTGTGAAACAGATTCCTCATCTCACTAGTCATGAAAAACATATTTTTAGGACTGAATTTGTGGCTAGTACTTTTCAAAGACCTGAGGAAGCATGCCCTTCCTATGCAGGGACCACAACCTGAGAATAGGCAACCAGACAACAGAAGAAAACTAAATGAAAATATGAAAATCCTAGGTGATTTTAATTCCAGTTAAGTAGACATGTGCACAGCTAAGATCAACAAGGTTGGAATAAAGTGTTGAAATGCAAGATGCTGTTTGTTTGATATATCTCCTAGAACTGAGGGAACGTGACAGGTTTGTGAGGGCTACAAAGCTGAGCAAGACAGGCTAAACTGGAAAACAGACTTATAAAGTCTTTTAAACAGAGTCATGAGGTCCTATTCTTCAGGAATTTATTAAAAAATGTACATAAAATCATAAATATGTATGTTCATATCTATTCCTTTTCTCACAATCTCTGTTTCTATTTTTAAAGCCTTTCCCTTTTTTTTTAAACTTTTTGAAAATAGGAAAACTAATAATAATTGAATTCAGACCAAAACATTTCAAACTCACTGAGTATTGGCATGTTGGTAATTAAGGTCTCAGCTCTCCTGTTGTGACTTTTATTAAAGTCAATTTATATCTGTCAGATCCTGGCAGTCTGTAGGAATTCCCAGTGGGGATACTTGAAGCAGCTTTCTCCCATCACCATTAATTGCACGTCATTAATTTGATAATGTATCAGAGGCATTCGATACCCCTTGAGCCTGGCACTTTCAATCCAGGGCTTCTGTAATTGGCAACAGCTATTTAAGAGCAAACACATTCATCTATACCCCAGGTGCACACATACAGCCCCACCGAGCTATAGCCTAGCTTGAAGATTTACTCTCTTACCAGGTGCGTGTTTTTACTGTGTCTGAACTCAGGTATGTTTTGAGGATTACCACTATATTTGGCATCAATTTCAATTCCCTCTTGAGTATGTTGGAGAATTTCAGGTAAGATTTCCAAAATGGCAGGGGTACTGAAAACAATGTCGCTGTGATACTGATACATTTCAAAACAGTATTAGAAACTAAGCTTTTCACAGACAAGTAAGGCAACGTTTTCTAAAAGCTCAGTTTGTTCATGCTGCAGTTGATCAAAGACATAGCCTCTGCAACACCCAACATTCACAGCGGCACTATGAAAAACCATGAAATAGCTGTAAAGCTATACTGTTTCAATGTCCTATAGATTTGTTCATCCCTCATGTTTAAAGCTGAATGGCTAAAAATAATACCTGCATGCAGCAAAAATAGTTTGAAAACTGATTAGCAGCACAGCAAGGGCTTCTTAATTTAAAAGGCATATACTCTGTCCTTTTCCCAATTAAGCCCTGTGGCAAGAGAAACATTGATTTCACAAACTGGAACAGCTCTCAGCAAGACCAGTTAGAGGAGACACATTAACATCTTCCTCTGCTACTGCTGGTGCAGAAGTGACCTTCAGTATAATATGAGGTTATCTTATAAGGAAAATATCTAATCCAAAAGGGAAGAAGGCATGGGAAATTACTGCTTACTGAAGCGAAGGAGGAGGCAGAGAGCTTCAGTTTTCATATGCCTTATAAATTCTTACAAATGGTGTCCTTTGGATGTGTTTTACTGCATCTTTGCCTCTCTAACTGGGAGTAAGGAGAGAAGAGAAAGTATTTCCCAGCTTCTTGGTCCAGTGCCTTCAAGGCCTGACAGCAATTCTTTGACTTAGCCTCAGCCCAAGAGCATTAAAAAGCTAAGCCCAGGCCAGGCTGTAAAGGGCCACTATGCCCATTAGAGGCAGAAATAAGACTTTATTACACTTCTTATTTTCAGGAAGTAAATACTAATTCTAATCAACAAATTAAAGGTGTGCCTGATGTGAAAACTCCCTGAAGCACATCTGTCCCTGCATTAAATTTTCTGTGTCCTGAAAAACCAATGGCAAGTACCTGACAAAGTGTTTGGATCACTCTTTTTTTTAGAAGAAAACTGTGTCACTGGCAGAGCTATTCGCTTTAAAGTTAATTAGGGATTTTGAGTGTCCTTTTGATTCCTGAAAAGCTCCACTCACCAGAAAATTTCCACTGTTTTCCCCAAGGCCACTCGAAAACAACTTTACTAGTCTTCTTCCCACTAGTTCTACAGTTTCTCACTGTGGACATAATTAATTTTCTACTCCTCTGCTGACAATGTGAATCGGTCTCTAGCTGAAAGATTTTTGAACCTGGCTGCAAATGAAGGGGCTGCTGTTACCCAAGGCAATGTAACTTCTCATAAGCAATTCTCCTTTGCTTTCAAATCCTGCCATGGGGCACCAATCTGCAATGACAGACACCCTACTCTTTTTCCAATAAATGGCTCAAGTCCTTGGTCTGGGGTGAGAGAAGAGGACCACAAGCTGGGAGGTGTGCTGTGGGCATCATCGCACTTCCCAGGGACTTCCCAGGAGCCGCAGGACTCAGCTCCTCCCTGTGAACGTCCCACCACTTCCACAACTCGAGGACCCGTGTAGCCACAAGACTGAGGCATGGTTGCCTTTCCCAGGCATATATGCATCACTCTCCTAGGATAAGACCCAAAGGCTCTTTGCCAGCCTTCACCCTCCTTGTGTCTCACCTGATGGCCTGTTTACGACCTCTCCCTGGTGGGCTCCTTCCCGTGGCTGGAGCTGGACTCCCCCACGCAGCACAGCACGGTTGTGCCAGCAGCCTTCCATCCTTGTCCCACGGATGTTCTCTGTCTCACCAGAAACATGGCCTTATTTCTTCCCACAATTATTTTTCTCCTGGAGCACAGGAACTTGCAACAGCACATTTTATATAAAATCAGCCACTATTGCAAGTGATGTTAAGGATCAACCTGAGTTTCTGTTACAGCTACCTGATTTTTGAGATTTAAAATCATTCATTTTGAAAAAAGAAGAAAAAAAACGTTCAATGTGAGATGTGGCATTCAGGGCTGCAATTTATTTTTAATTGATTTAACACTGTAATAGGGAACAATTTCTTTACAGATGGAAATAAACACAGCTTATTGTTTTCATGTGGGGTTTTTTTCTGCTCCTGCAGTTAGAAGATGCTTTTGGTTAATAAAGGTCAAGAATGCAGCATGCTCTAATTTTTTAAAGAAAAACTGGTTGGTAATGTATGCTGGACCTGTAAAACAAGCTATGGTCCACATGCACCAGCTACTCTTTTGCTGAAGAGTTTAACATTCATTTCTTATTAAGGATCAATAGCAGGACTTCCTAATGGACATGCTGACAGAATCTTAACTAGACAGTTTTTGGCCAAGCATCTTTTTTTTTATATCTTGGCTTTAAATATAATGGATTACAATTCTTACATATTGAAAAGCGGATTCTCATTCTCATTTAGTGTGTTTGTTTTGACCAGTTTATGGATTTCTAGAAGTACTGCAAAATCACATTGTGCATATAACTTCACTGTGACAATAGGAGGCCTTACTCTGGAGAGGGCATATCAGGCATTCTTCTACCATACCCAGAAGAGTAGTCAGAGTTGAGGGCAGTGGATTTTATTTAAATTTTGAGAGGAGAGTAAATTAATTGTTGATTTGGAAGACCCCCCCTAAGATGTGTTGTTTTTAAAAGAAGTCGTCTGGGACATTATTATGAACAAATATGAGAAATTACTCTATATAGCTCTTATATTTTGCATTTCATGTGAGGCTACTGGGAATAGCAAGAAGTGAACATCATATAACAACAAGAAATGAGGTTATAACAGACTTATCTCATGTTCAGACCTGTTTGAAGAGCATGTTTTCTCCTATAAAGAGCCCCAGAGATTTAGCTGCAACTTCAAATAATTCCATGCTGTGTAATGTCTCTCCATCTCTGGTTTCCACAGTCCTAAAAGTATATTTTTAAAATGCAAATTACATAGGTTTTGCCTTTTATTCTTCTATTGCAGGGTCAAACATATCACTGGCACTAAAATTGACATTCATAATAATAATCAGTGGGGAAAATATGAGCTTTTCACTGGGATAAACAGATGTACTTTCATCTCTTATCATGCAGGGGATGCTCTATTGCTTTTCTTTAACTCATGACATCAAGGGAGGCCTGTAAATCTAAGAAAGCTGCTTCATATTTTTAGATTAAAATCCTCTGTTCCTTTGTGATTTGAACAGAGCTACCAAGAGAAGTTCATAGGAAAACATGACTTTTTTAAGCTTTTAATTAGGGTATTTCACCTATCTCGTTTACATAGCCCCCCCTTACTTCTCCTTATCTGGATGGAGGAGTTTTGCTGTGTATCCATCTTTTCAATCTCCATTCTTCTCAAGCAGGTAGATTTCAGGAAAATAATTCAAATCAGTGATTATTATACAGGATCTCATGATGACCTCACCTATTAGCTTGCCTGATACTTTGCATAGTCAGATACTTGTCAGGGTTTTTCAAGAGGTCACATCACCTTTGTTTCATGATATTTTTCAGAGATTAAATTTAGGTTAAACTTTAATTAAAGATGTCTTCTCTTTACCAGAGGAAATTCAGCCTAGCCCTGACTGCAGTGAAAGATTGTTTCTAAAATAAATGTTACTATTTTCCTGATTTTATTCAGAATCGTAAGGGGAAAAAAAGCCTAACTATCCCATTTTCAGCTACTTCCAACTGTACATATTCCCAAGAGATTATTTCCACTTTAAAGATAATGACCGTATGTTACCAGCTGATGAAGTGATATGCTTAGTAGTGTTAAGGGCAGAAATCTGTGTTGTAGTTCAGGGTCATGTTATAGTGGCAGCTCAGTGTTTTCTTCTTAAAAGAAAAAATGTCTCAACCACCACAAACCTAGGAAATTTAAAAAAAAAAAAATCTCACCAAAAATACACATCAAGAAGAAACCTATGTTAAGAAAGTCTTATTTTACCTGGAAAAATCAAGTACTTGAAAGTCAGGAAATAGCAGCTTACAGTGCCCTGTGGTATATCAATATATGATCACAGATTGCTTCTCCATGGCATCCCTCCACATTTACTAGAAGGGACTGACACACAGCAGAATAGAATCAGAGCTTCTTTCCTTGAAGAGCTTGATTTTACAAACAAAATATCATCCATACCCAGATGCTTCTTTGTTACGTGGTTAGGTTACGCAAGGTAAAAACCAAAAGGAAACATTTTTCAAGGACACATGGCTGGTGACTTGTGACACAGGACAAAATCTAAGCAGAACGTTTTACAAGTGCAGGTTAGATGCCAAGGTATTATCCCACTGAGGATCTGTGTCTGACCACCCTGTGAAAACAGAGGTTTGGGAATGGTGTTGCAGATGAGCATTGAGGAAGTAGGGTCAAAAGAGATGAATAAAAATAAGGCTGCATGTGTGTTGCAGATGTTACTGGAGTCCTGGGTTCCTGATCCCTTTGTTTGCTTGCTTTTTAAATATCTATGACTTTTGTAGTCCACAATTTTTGAGATCTAGGTATCCATGACTTTGCAGAATGTGCAAGGGCATGAGCCAGGTGATGGTGGTGGAGATATGCATAGCGGTTATAGCAGTTTCACCAAAACCAGTGAAATCCTGAGATTGCATTTCTGATTAATGAAGAAAGCCCACCAAGTATGAGAACAAAACACCTTTAAGAGGGACAGAGATTTTTTTGTTCCCTGTATAACTTCTTTAAGAAAACACTGGATAGCTTTATCCCTTAGCAGCTGAATATCAGCAGTAGAAATCTGCAGGAAGGGAGTTATGTAGAAATATTTTAACTGTAGTTGCTGTAAATTTGGACATTTTGAGAGAGGTTTGACTTACATGTGTTGAAAGGAAATTAAAAGAGAACACTAAAAATTGGGTTTCTCGTCTTGAAAAAAATATGCTTTTGGGTAACAGCATGAATACAGCCATTTCAAAACACATTTTGGAGTATGCTACTTCTAACCATGGCTAGCAACACAGAAATAAGGAAAGAGCCTAAGGAATATGATTCCAAATATAAAGTATTGCTTCCCTACTGTGTCACTCAAATTTAGTATATTGGTGGGTAATATGTACCCAGATCACTGTGTTTAATAGTCTAAAATAAAACATTGCTGACCAACCCAAGGCCAAAAGGCACCTTAGAATACTTTCTTCATTCCTTTTATTTACACTCATTTTAAAGTCTGAAATCCTGGTAGATTATATTATTTACCTTCAAATATTATTCCATTATTTTCATCATTATGTCCCTGCCCATGGCAGGGGGGTTGGAACTAGATGATCTTTAAGGTCCCTTCCAACCCAAACCATTCTATGATTCTGTGATTTTATATCAGCATCTGTAAGAAGTTGTCCTTGATGCAAGGACAACTATTAGCATCACTGATTTATTTGTCCTAGCAATGTCACATAGAACACATATATTTGGTGTATGTGGTGGAATAGTACCTCCTTTTAGTTTTTCCTTAATCTTGAGATGAATCAGAATAGCTAAACAATAAGTTTGTAAGAAATTATTTCTCAGAACAATTCTGGATTTGCTTTTATTTATGTATTTCCCATTGTTCTCGAAGTAGGTAACATAGTCTTAAGCAATTTAATCTCTTAGAAATATCCACGATTTAGAGTTTCTGAGACCATATATAGTCAGGACACCTAGAAAAGCTGCCTCTGAAGGTGGTGAACACTATTCACATGGTCATCTTCAGCAGATGTGTTTACTGCATATGCTGTATATATGGTGTATATGTATATATGGTGTATATTTTTATGAGTTGCCTATCACTCCCTTTGTCAAACCATTTTGTAAACATTAATTTGAGCCTGTAAACTTATAAAAGAAAGCCCACGTTTCTCCTACCTAGCCCCCAAAGGTTAAACTCTCATTTCCATCAGAGAATAGTGGAGTCCAGAGGTCTTCAGCATGAGATGCCTGGAAGCTTGGCTAACTGCTCATTTGTCTGTCGAATGTCTTTTAAGTGTTATTCTGGATACTTCAGCATTTATCAGCTTCTGCATACATGCAGCAAACCAGTTTTAACTTAAAAGCATAGTCATTATAAATTCAAATAATGGTCGTTTTGTGCTCCAATATGCAGTCACTAGACACAAATAAAGATTTTATACTGTTGTACCTTGCCAAGGAATAAGGGAATTGATATACAAATCTAATGTCTGGTCAGATTTGATGCCTGAAATAGGTATTAGATGTATAACACATGTACTTTCTATCTTATTCAAAACACTGCAAGGCAAAACCAGGGCATACATTAACTCCACATGTAGAGCTGGTTTGAAGGTCATGCTTAGCACTGCTGGCTTTGATATCCCTAGTTTTGCGGTGGTATTACACTGCAGGGTAGTCATTCTTGCTTTGCGCTGACCTTAAGTGAGATCAGGAAGAGGACCTCTTAGAAAGGATTGTCACCTTCAGTGACCACACTCACCCTGCCTGGTACATGCCCGTGGCTGATTGTACTGTGGTCAGTAAAAGACAAAACAAGTCATTATAATTTCCCTGTTGAAGAGCTTCCGGTGAAAAAAAATCTTAATTAACAGAAGATATGCAAGTACTCCCCTTTTGAACCTAATGTTGTGGCTGAGTCTTTTGCTGTTGCAGCTTGTCTCTGCTCTCCTTCTGCTCCAAAAAAGCATTTCTTGTGCTGTTACAGTACGTTTGACTGATACTTTGCTCATCCAGCAGTGTTTCATAAATCCCTTTGACACGATGAGTTTGTTTGGTGAACTCAGCCTGAGCACAGCGTTTTCAGGAGGCAATTGTCAACCTTGGACCACAATGCTGGCAAACACCTAAATATGTGTTTAAATCCCTTCCTATTCAGCAAAACAGTGAGTCTGTTTCCTTTGATGGAATGTAAGCATATTTTTTAAGGCAATGCGATAATTATTCTTTTAATTTGCTGAATAGGGACACTTACTAGGGTAATTTGAATTTTGGAATTGTATATTTAGAACACCAAAATAGTAGAGGGGAAAAAAAAAAAAAGGCAAGCAAATTTTTTCTACTCTTGCTTGCCAGCTTGGATCAAGTACTTAAGCACCACCCGTTCCAGAAAGATCTCTCTCAGATCATTCCACAACAAATCTACTAAATTGAGTTATGACTGAGTTTTCATAGCACAATGAAATGAGAAATCTTAACAAAGAGAAGAAGGAAACAGTATTGAGCTGGTACTTCTGTTTGATTCAAAGCAAAATTTCTCAAGACAAGTTTTGGGGATTTAGTTAGACAAAACTGCAGCACTGCAGCAATTAGTATGCATTTCCTTCTTTTTGATTTATAATAAAATATAAATTGCGTAAATCAGGCTTTGCCAGATATCAAACATCATGTCACCCAGACAGCCCTTAGCTGAGGAAAACTGGCATCCGCTTGTCCAACTTCACAAGTAAGAGAAAGTATAAATAAAGCATAAATGATTAATTTAACCTTCCCTCCCTGCCTCCCGTTAACAGCTCAAGGACCCACAGCACACTGTGCTCCTGTGATGTACCAGTGCGGTAGAGCCTTCAAGACTGTGGCTAACCCCTTTCCAAGTACAAACACCTGTAAAAACAAAATTAGCCCTGCCAATATGTCTAAGAAGAAATGCTTTCCAGTAGGTTATAGATATAATATTCACCCCATTCAGGGGAATCCAAACAAAACACAAATGTCTTATTGGGGCAAGAGGATATTAAGAATAATAGACAGATTATATGATAGTTTACTGAAGGCAAAGGAAGAGACATTAGTCATAGTTTTGTTATAAAATGAGACTTAATCAAAGAGGAATGGGTTAGAGGTCATGTGTTCTATTTGTGCTATTATTATTTTTAAATCATTGAGACTTCCATGAGTGGCAAAAGAAATGATCCTGAACAGTGCAAAACAAGCCAGACCTCACTGGAGCACTTCAAGATGAGCCAAGAGAATCCACCGCACGAGCCCTGCTGGCTGTATGCTAATCTTTTTTATGCCTTTTTAACAAGGGATGATTGGGATCTAGGATCACCTTTCCCAGAAAAATTTGTCTCAACAAATCTCTAGGTTGGCTGGGATACGCTTAGTGATGTATAGGAAGCTGAGCAGAATGTAACTTACCAAGGACACAACATTGTTCTTATATGCTGCATCTTTTCTTTCCATTATTCCCTGTTTTAATCAAATAAAAGCACTCTGGTATATGTTTTCAATTTTTCCTCTAAGTTATCATGCATACTAACTTCCAAGTATCTATTTTGATGCTGACGGGCCAGGTGGAGACGCTTAACCCATTCTGTAACAGTGAACATTATGTGATTTACTGTAATAACTGTGCAATTACATGGACAATAATTTTTTAAAAGTGCAACCATAACTGCATCTATATATTTTGTATGCAAAACTACTGGATTGCATTCTTGCAGGTATAGTTCAGGATAAAATCTTTAACATCTGAAAGGTTGCAATATGTTTTCTACAGATGAAAAGTTTCTTCCTGCAATTAAAGTATTATATTTTAAATCTAAGCTCATACATAGATTTACATCAAAAGCTTGACATTTTAGAGCATTCAGATTAATTTAGGATATAATGTTATTGAAAATAGAGTACCTTTTTTAAATTAGCAGTAACACTTAGGCTAGAAGAAAAGAAACTTTCTGTTTCCTTTGGCACTAATTAAAGTCTCAATGATTTAAAAATAAGAATTGTACGAAGATCGTAAAATACCTGGTAGACATCACCTTTCATACTAAAGGTAGCTTTAAAGAGGAAATATCTGTTATCACATTAATAAGAACAAATATACAGTAAAAGTATCTTCAGACAAACTTACCTTAACTCCTTGCTCATGTACCTCTTCCTCATTGGCATTTAAAGTACAGCTGCAAAATTTGGAATGTTATGGTTTTTTCCCTTACATGACTTCGTAGCTAAGTACAATTAGAAGCAAGGGTGCTTCTTTCACTATGCAGCCTTTTTTTTCCCTCTTTTATTTTTATACTGTTACTCCAAACGACTTTCCAATGTAGCATACTTTGGTGTCAGTCATTTTCATCTTTCTGCTGCATACATTTTATCCACTGGTTGATTATTGTATCATTAAAAATGAGGATATCAAGTTTACCTGTATTAGTTGATTAATTTTAAATTCATCATCTTTGCTGACTTGCTTTTTTTTATATTGGTGGACGAAAACCTGGACATGAGCCGGCAGTGTGCACTGGCAGCCCAGAAAGCCAACTGTATCAGGGGAAGTGTGGCCAGTAGGTCGAGGGAGGGGATTCTGCCCTTCCACTCTGCTCTCGTGAGATCCCACCTGGAGTACTGCATCCAGCTCT
>NW_010231358.1:4840-23770 GCF_000690775.1 Eurypyga helias | reverse complement strand
CATGGCCGCAGGAAAATGCCGTGCTGCTGCTGCTCCTCGTTCAGTCTCAGTCCAGGAGGTTGCCCTGCTCTTGGCACTCAAATTGCTGCACCAGGGAAGGTGATAAGGACACTGGAGAAGAGAAGGCTCCAGGGAGACCCTATAGCACCTTCCAGTCCGTGAAGGGGCCTACAGGAAAGCTGGAGGGGGACCTGTAGTCCTTTTCACAAGGGCCTGTAGTGATAGGACAAGCGGTGATGGCTTTAAACTGAAAAAAGGTAGGTTTAGATTGGACATCAGGAAGAAATTCTTCCCAGAGAGGGTAGCACTGGGACGTGGATGCCCCATCCCTGGAGGTTTCAAGGCCAGGCTGGATGAGGCTTTGAGCAACCTAGTCTAGTGGAAGGAGGTTGGGACTAGATGGTCTTTAAGGTCCCTTCCAACCCACACCATTCTGTGATTCTATGAGTCTATATTATAGATCAAAGTTGTTCAAGTTTCCTGATCATAGACTGAATTCTTCATATAGCTGAGTGCCACAAGACTCAAGTCACCTATGCTGCACAGCTGAGGAGCAAAGGAGCTCCTGGACCACTTCAGTGCAGGAGGTGACTGGCTTCCTCCAGTCCCTCCAGTCTTCTGTGGCATCCCACCATTCTTGATGACATGTCCAGGTCTTCTTAGCCCACTGAACCAACTCAGCAGCACCTACAGCTCCATTCCCTCCAGGACTCAACTTATCCAGGGCCCTTCATAGCAGCACTGTTCCATGACCAATCAAGTAGCACAGCCTCACCTGGCACCCACATGTTCCTCCAATGAACCTATGTGAAACCTTCAGCCTGTATGAAATGCCAAATCCTTCTCACAAGACTCAGGGGAAGACAAAATATTACTGTAGGCTTTCTCTTTTGTCCAGTGTTGCAAAAGGCTTGGGGCTCAGCTTAGGAAATAAGAAACAAGTTCAAAATCCCGTCATGTTTGAGAAGATTTGACCTACTGTTGTCACTTCCTTAATGATCCCAAGTAACACTTAGGCTTAAGAATTATACATATAAGTTATCTTTGGTTCAAGAAGTTACAATTAAAAACAGTATCATAAAGTGATTAAAAAGTAATACTGCACAGTCTTTTTTCAATTATTTCACAATAATCCTCCAGCTACATATAGAATGGTTTAGGTTGGAAGGGACCTTAAAGGTCATCTAGTTCCGATGTATGTATGCCTATATAGGTATATAAGAAGAATATATGAAAGTAGTATAGAATCAGAAAAGAGAAAAAAAAAAAAGCACAAAGGATTTTGAGACACAGGCCACGACAGGGGAGAATGACTAATGAAGTTCATAAAGACTTTGCCTTTTGGAAGGAAATACATTAAATGCAGAACCAAGCAAACTACCCAGCAACAAAGAAAAAACTTTTGCCTTGGCATCTTGTCTCTTCAAACTATTGTGTGTGTACAGTATTTCCTTTGTGGTTTTATGAACATGTGCATCACTTATAGACCATAAGTGGCAGTCTGCATACCAGTCTCTAAGGGCATTTATTGGCAGTGCATGCGTAATACTGCTGAAGGCCTACTGACCTCCTAATAAGGTCAGTGTGAGTTCACAACTGCGACAGTATAAAACTGCGAAAAATTTGGGGAAACTTTTGCATTCTTACAGCCAGCATCTCTCATTCTCCTATTTCTATAATCACTTCCCTGGCACTCAAGTGCGGCCCAGGAACAGAGTTCAAAGAATTGTGTGGCTGCAAATGCTTTTTTCTCTGCTGTCCAGTTTATAGTTTTGTTCCTCATTTGGGCCTATCAGACTTCAGGAATTGGCTTTCTAGTAGGACGCTAAGGATCTTTAAACAATCCTTGCAGCTCTGATAAGCACAAGCAGAAATGCTGATGGTCCACATAAAGCACGAGGTTTGTGCCTGCATTGTTGCACTGTCCCTTTCCTTCCTTCCTCTCCCGTGGTCAGATTATCCCTGTGCTGCTCCCATTTTTCATACTCCTTGCTTCATCATGACCTCAGCATTTTTAACAAGTTATGACTTCCAGTGGTATTTTAACTTGCCTTTCACACTAACAGGGATATTAGTGAGACAAGACAAAAGCCTCTGAGAGATACTTATTTTCCCAAGCCACAGATTATCAGGAGGGGATAGGAACCATTCTGCATAATACCAAAGAGAAGAGCATTTGGAAACAGCTAGAAGTTTCCTTTGGTTTGTCACCAGCTCCAGCATTTGAAGATGTAACACACCTCTGAGTGCCTTGGCCTCTGTCCTTTGGGGACCAGCTGAAGTGCTTCCTGCCAGGGTCCAGTATCAATAGCACTCTGAGGGGTCTCAGTGACCCCTATAGCCTGTGCTCAAGTGGACAAGCGGCCAGATGGTCACACGCTTCTGCATTCTTTCACTGTGTTTTTCCAGCATTAGATATACAGGGCATCGTCTTTTGTCTTGCAGATCTAAAGGGAACAGAGCCCCTGAAGAATAACTTACAAGAGAACTTACTGTATGTGGCAGGAGTCAACACAGAGAATCTGTAAAAATGCAAATGGATTATCAAGGAGCAGAAAAATCCAGAAAGCATTCTTTTTTTTCTGGGTTTTTGACTGTTATAAATAATAAGCAGCTAACATAAAGACACTACCTTCACAGGTACAGAAACATTCACACTTCTGGGTTATGCATTCATAATAATAAACTCAAAGTAAGTGAATTATTATTATAATTCAGATAATTTGAAAAATCAGTGTTATATTCTTGAGATTTCCAGTACACCCAATCTTTGTTTAACAGGCTTGAATTCTGAGGACAAACTGTGAACTCCATTTAATGACTCAAGGGTCATGAAAACATTCAAATGTCAAAAGGAAAAATAAAGAGAAGGGAAAAAATACCTCACCACTCTGGATTTCCAGCACTTCTAGCAAAGACTGAGGCATAAATCTGAGAACTACCAAACTCAGACCACTGACACTGACTGCACGCCAAATCTTTACTTTACAGACTGCAGGCTACCATGATTAACCCCTCAAAAAATACAGTAGATTTCCTGGTGGTTACAGCAAGCAGGCCGGGCACACATCAGCACTTGTCAAGATGATGAGCAGTTAATCTCATAACCTCAGCCTCATCGTAGCGCTGTTCAGAAATCTGGTAAAGCATATGCAGCTCTAAGTGCAACAAGTTCTGACTGCATTAAAGACGACAGATTTATGGGGTCTTATATTTGAGTAAGAGGAATAGACGGAGAAATAACAGTTTAGGAGCCTGAGACTAGCCAATGGTCTATGAAACAAGTGTATAGCAGCATTTAACAGAAAGTAGTTTTTAATTACGGTGGCTAAGAGAAAGTATATAAAAATGTCAGCATGCATCACTGAGTCACAAAATCATATAGTTATCTGCTCTCTCCCATGACGGATTGTATATACGTTATATGTTTATGTCCTGACAAAATCCGCCCAAAATCCAGTAAAGTGTAGATCCACTAGTGAACTTCAGAAAGGCCCCACCTGGCTTAGCTCTGGAATTGGCTAAACCAACTCCCCTGCAGGATCTGGAACCAGCTTTTGAGGCTTGGACCTGTCTATCTGAGAACTGTAGATATTTAAGAAGTAATTCATCATGTTTAACATTCAATTTTTCAAGCAATGTAACTTACATTTCTTCCCAAGGAGGATTCAGTTTAATGAGATATTGCCCAACTTCTCCAGCCTCATGACCAGACATACTATTTCCAGTGCCAAGGTCTACAACAAGGAGATGGAGTGTGGTCTAACTTGTTAATTCTTGTCTAACTCTTACTTCACAAATAGACAAGAGCCTGAAAAAATATTTGTAAAACTATGCCTGATAAAATGTATTTGCAGTTTCTCCTTTCATCATGTCATGTTATGTATGCTCAGCCTTGGCTCACATCTGCTGAATATATCTTATTAGGTGGAGGTGTGCCTACACATCAGTTTTGGAGGGACTGAAAAGCTCAAATTCTTTACTAAAACCCTGGCATTGCACATGTGCCAAATATTGTGGATTCATTACAAAGCTGAAAATATCCAAGCTTCAGATGTTTTGCTCCTTTTTCCAGCATCACCTACAGCTCCTTTCATCTCCTTCCTCCTTCTCCTCTGTGCTCCTCTACTCCTTTAATCTCTTTCCTGCTCTTCCTCTCCCCATCAGAAGAGGAATGTGTGAACATTTATCTGTGTCTTTGCTAACATGAGCATTCTTTCACTCTCTCTCCATCCATTTCCTACACCTTCAGCAACCGAAAAATCTCAGAAATGAGCACATCTCATTTCCGCACAAAATTTTCACCGCATAAAATTCAGAGCTGAACTGCTTGTGAATAAAATGAGTAAAACTCACCATTCTGAACGCTATACAGGACCTGAGGTTTGGGAGTGCAACACTTGCCTAAATGAAATGGACTTGAGGGAAGTAAGTTAAAAGTGCACAGAAACCTTCCTACTTTGGCAGAGCCCCTCCTTGACCTGGCTGTCTGGTATTTGTAAATGTTTTCAATCAACTCTACTTTTTATCATGACCGCCCACATTACCTGCCTTCAATTTCGCTCTGAGCAGCCATGCATCTGCGCAGCACAGCGTGCTGAAGCCTGAGTATCCCTAATTAGGAACTTAACACCTCTAAAACGTTCCATATGGACTCATCGCAATTAGAGTCTGCTGCTATTTTCACCGTGGCTGTTAGGCTGAGGTGCCTTCACTGCCCGACCTGCGCCCGCAAGGTGCCTATCTTGGTCTTCAGCTCCCTCGGACTCCTGAGTGCTTCCTGCGAGAGGATTATGTGCGCCCTGCCCCTTCCCGTCGGGAGCACGCTGGGTATTTACCGTTATACATGATTCAAAGCAGTATAGTTTCTCCTCAATAGCTTGAATCAGAGTTTAAAAAAATTAAAGCAAACGAACAAATAAATAAATACTCTGCGCAGCAGCCAGGCACGTGCGCCGGGAGAGGGGACCGGGAGTCTCACCCTCCGTCCCGGGGCACAACCGCAGGGATCCTCCACCGCATTTGGGTGACCGCTAGAGGGAAATGTTGCTCTGTTGACAAGACCTTTCCGAGGGATTTTACTTCACTTTTACTCATTTTTAAAAAAATTTTCGCTTTAGAGTAAATGTATATAAATGTATGCTCTGCCGTTCAGTCATTTGCTCTGTGCTTTTTACAAGACAAAAATTCAGGCTTAAAAAAAACATTAATTATCTTAGTACTGAACCTGTCTATTCCCTCTAAGTAATGACTCAACACCTTTTGTGGTCTGATGTGGGTTTTTGCTGAAGGTTTACAAAAGGAATACAGGTTCCATCACCCCTCTCTCTTCTGAGGACAACGGTTGGAACCAATGAAATACTTCTCTTTCCTGTCTTCCCGGGTAAAAATGCTATGATCCCTGACTGAGAAAGGCTTCCATTAATTAAATTACAGGTTTTTTGATTAAGGACTGCAGCTCCTGTCTCTCAGTCATTAAGTAATTCATTGAATCATACCACAATAATAAATCATACCATGATGTTCCAGCATATACAGTCATTAAGCACTTTGGAGTGCATGACTTCCTGATACGATGTGCCTACATTTTTAAATAAACACACGCCTGTATTCTCCTGTCGCTTGTGTACTGCAAGCACCTCCTGTTTGAGTGCCCGAGTAGTGAGATGGATTGGCTAAACACTAACAAAAAAGTGTGGTCAGCACCAAAGTGTCCAGAGAACAGCAATATCAGGCATCCCAGAAACAAGAAGAAGTCATTAACAAAAGAGTTCCTTCACATGAAACATGAAATACAGTAAGGAGATTGTATTGCAGTGTCTGTATAAATATTTTTTACAAGTGGTAAGGGCTAAGACTACAGAGAAGTATGTGTTAATATTTTGAGCTGCTTTTAAAAATATGATCTGAAAATTATTCAAGGTTTTTTCATTATGAGATGGCTCTTTTAAGAATAAGCTAGTGTTCTTAAAACAACGTTTTCACAGGCAGCATTGAATTGCTTTAATCGTGACGTAAAGAAGGAGTAAACATCACAAGAGTCGATAACTTCAAAGCTTTTAAGGTTTATTGTTGGCATTTTTTAACACTTATACACATAATGTTTTTCTAGTTTGATGCAGTCTGTTTCTAGTAAGATTGCATGTTTATTATTTTCTGTTTTGTCCACCCATTCCAAGGAATTCATATATTTTCTGCTCTCACTCCGACAACAGTCCGAAACCATCATGCCACAAACTATTTCTGAGCTTGCCTAATGCTACAATAAAGCTTTCCTAGGTTATGTTACACCAACTTACTGCCAGGTGTAATGAAAAATTTTGGATATAACAACCACAACTTATGAAAGCCCAGATTTTATTTGTTGCAGTATTTTCTGCCAGATTCATCCAAGATGCAACTGAATAAAATTTATGAAACTTAATGTTTACCAACACTAAGTAAATATTATAACAGACAGTAGTAAGTGTTGATCACTCAGTAACGACTCATGTGAGATGTTGGAAGCTGTTAATTATTGGTTGTAATGAAAGAAGGTGGAGGAATTTTATAAAATTTGTTTTACATGATGAATAGCTCATATTTACTATTGGCTGAGTATGCATGCAAAATAACAACCTCATGAAATTTCCATTGCTTCTCACCTTGAAAATATTACTGCTGGTCTCTATGATAAATACTTCAGTTTTAAGAATATGCAGGAATAGCAAATCTTTTAGAAGAGATGGAGTGAAAAGTTAAAAGTTAGCACAGCAATTCACCCCATCGATCAAAACTGCTTTCTGAGTGGTGCCTCCTCTCCCACCCTGTGTGAGTCCCTGCCTTGCTTCCATCAGGCTGCCAGCCTGGTCCAGGGGACAGTCAGACCACATCGGTCCTTTTAAAGAGACTAAATAAATCTCTTCTCCCACATATTTGAGAAGTGTCAATACCTTGATTTTCGTAGGCTTATTACTCACATTGAAGGTAGTTTCTGGAGAAAATCATACTGAAGTAAGTGGCTCCATCACAGTGGGGGGGGTTGGTCTTTCATTTCCTGAGTTTGGATCTTAAATGCTTTTAGGCTCTTACATACCCTGGAGACACTTTTTACACTGTTCTGATGGGCACAGTACAAACACTAAAATCGACAAACAGATTAAAAAGCAGTACTCCTAGTGTGTGTTATTTAAACAGCTATAAGGATAACAGTTTCAATTTGTTCCACAATAAAACTATATTGTTACTAAACTTTTCCTTTTATCACTTATTGCTTGTACAAGTCTGGTGTATTAATATCTCTGCTAAGAAAAAAGCATAATTTTAAGTACAAATTCAGTAGAGACTGTTTCTAATCCAAAGTTCGGCTATAGAGAGTGTTCTTTTTGTAGCAAGAAATCTAAACATAACAATTAATATTCAACAATTTCAACAAATAATGTCATCTAACCATCTTTATACAGCTGGAAACTCTGGACTACAGGAAGTATTTTGCTTATTCTTAGGAAAGAAAGAAGTAAACAAAGTATTACCTGGTGCATAAGTAAAACCTGATAGACTACCAAATAGCAATAATAATGGGGAGAAAAAGTAGTGGATCTTGCAATCCATACAGTTAGCATGACACAGCAAGCATTACCAGAAGCTGATATTTTTGTATGTGTTCAAGCATTCAGCCAGACTCTGCTGTCCTACACATAATTCACATTAACACTTCAATTTTCTTATGTTAACATTCCAATTCAAAAGGACCTTTCTGTGGTAGGTTGAACCAGGAAGGCAATCAAACAACTTATGGGTTGATCTCCATTATGTCCATATCTGCATAAGCAGAAGTGGTCATATTTTAATTATTGTTAATTAAAACTAAGTTAAACAACTGAGAATAGGTTGTAAATATGTTCTGTTTCACAGGAAAACATTCAAAAATTATGTTGAGATACTCAAGTTAACAATACACAGTATTAAATTACATCACCTGATTGCCTGTTGAAAATTTTCAACTTAAGTTTGATCCATCCAACTTGTTTCCTGTAAGGCAGCCATCATTATCTAAATGCCTGGTGTTAGGCAATGGGAAATAAACTAAAATGTAATATTGTCATAGGGAATATCTGATCATGTTTTCAGTGGGCTGTTCATATTACAAAAAACACGTTTTTCACTTTAGCTATAAAATGAGCTACTCCCAGCTCTTTTCCCTGGACATTGCAAAGCAACCATCTAGAACATGCTCCGAGACTGACAACTTTCTTCCGTATATGGGTAACATTTTAATTTTCCCTAGACCATATTTGAAGTCTGTTATAAAATGCGTAGGGATCAAAATCTCTCCTTCTGAGCCAAAACATTAAAAGGCGAGTGTTTTAAAACATAAGATGACCGAATGCCAGGCAGATTACGCACCTAAATTTCCATGCAGATGTACTCCACAGGCAAAATTTAAACTGGGTATGACTGAGAGGTCAGAAGGAAATCTTTTGCCTGGAAGGAGAAACATGCAGAGTGCACCTACCTTCTGTATATCCATTCATAAGCTCTGTGTCTGGATATGAAGAAATAGGAATATATAAATCAATTATGGAGTGTAGTGGGGGAAAAAAAAAAAAAACTGCCTAAAATTTGCAAACCAAGGAGAAAATCTAACATCTCATGTTATTTCCATCTTCTCAATGAAACCCACTGTAGTCTAGATCACATATGTAGGAAAGCATGGTATAGCTTATACATAGGAGTAGCTGACAACTTCAACAATTACACAAATGACTAGAAAAGCAACTTTCCTTTCATAATGACACAGAGTAGCCTTACTTCACTTTAAACTGGAGAGCTCACATTCAAGTTAATCCAGTCTGTGTGGTGGATGAATATGGCCATCGTGTATTCATGATTTTCCAGGGGAGAAAAGACATGCCTGATTCAAAACGAGTTGCAATGATCTATCATGGCCAGACTTCATTCAAAACAGGCATTTGTCAGAGACAATTTTGTAGACATTTCCTACTCAAGTGTAAAGTACAGTAGTCTACAGAAGACCTGTCTTAAATACACTGAACAGCTGCCCTTGGTGAGTTAAAAGCATGCACATTAAGGAAAAAAGACTGGCATAATATGGTCCTACTGCTTCAGGAGACGAGTGATCATGCATTTACAACCTGTAGAAGGTGCTAGGATGAAGAAGCTCATCTAAAATCTCTGAAAAAGGGGAATTATGCTCAGCAAATGCCATGGTCTTTGAACAGAAGACTTCCACATCATCTGAGAAGTGCTGACAGTGACATCAGCGTTCTTCACTTGAAAGCTTTCGGCTTCAGCTTTCTTCACTGGGACTGAAAGAATGAGTTTCCTCCTATTTTCAGTCCCCACACAACAGCAAGGAAATTTGTTTTAGGAGTTAAGAACAGGTTCACAGAGATGACTGTTGTGTCCCAGCTACTGAGGACGTACAGTAGTATCAATCCATCCTGTGCTTCTTAGGGTCAAAATAGAAACCTACAAAGTGCTCCCTAAGCTACCTTTTGACAAATGTCGATAATGTACTTTGAACTTTTTTTGCCAATTCCATACCCAGCACTTTATAAATATCAAATAAGCTTCACTAGAAGTCTGAGAGCTGAAAAAGAAGAAAGTTGCAATTTCCCAAACAAGAAGTAGAATTGAGGAGTCTGTAATACTAATTTCAACTTCTAAGCAGTATGCCTTAGCAAACCATGTGTTAACTGAAAATGCTATTTATTTCAAAGAAGGTTGCTAGGTGAAAGAATAAGATGATAGGTCTGCCATGACTGCTTCAGAAATGTCAGAACATGGAACCAATCATTATCTCTGTTTTCCTGTTGTTCTGCCTAGGGTGAATTTGAGTTTCATGCACTTGTCCTGGTTTTAAATATCTAACTTGTACGCCAAATCTGACAGCTCAGATTCCCTGAGGGCAGCTGTAGATGCTCAGGTCAAGTCCACACATGCAGAGGCAGTGAGGTCCGTGCATCCCAGGTCGGCTGAGCTTACTGCATGTACAGCAAAATCATTCTGCACCTGTGACACATCAGAAACATGTTTGACATATCTTACATGGGCTTGACCTCAATTCAGTGCGTAGACAGTAGGGCCCATATATCCAAAAGCTTTAGACTCCCTGCACATTCACATGAATACATATGTGCACCTGTCCAGACTGATATATAAGAATTCAAACTGAGTGAGGACTTCTAAGGATCTTATCTAATAATGATATAAATAAGGCTTATGCAGTGCACTGAAATCCTTACATGTCCTTTTCCTTGGAACCCCAAATGTTGCATAATAAGCGATAACTGAAACACCATTTATTACATTAGTAATAAAGATATGGCTCTCCCACAAACATGAACATGGTGTCTGGTCAAGAAACACAGCTGTTGGGAAGTCTAATTTAAAAGTTTAAAAAAAAAAAAGTCTGTAGCTTCAGGAAACACTTTTCATTTGAGAAGGCATGGTTTTTATGGAAGGGTCTAGCTGTCAGCTAAAGCAGAATTCAACTTAAAAACACAACCTGACTCACAGAAGAGGAAGTTTCCTCTGAGCCACACTGTCCTCAAACCTCAAAGAGCTTGGAACAAGGCAGTCATGCCACAGTGAACCTTAGGACATACTCTACTTCTCACAGAAATCTCAAAATACTTCTTCATGTTCCCATGGACCAAACTCCTGAAGAAGACATGGTGCCAACATTTCTGTTCTTACAGAAATCACTAATACCAGATGACTAAATAGTCTTTACCTTTGTCAGTATTCATGAACCAGAACTGTATGGAAACAGTCTGCACTTCTCCACTTCTATTACACATTAATATCTATGCAACAATAAATAGTATTCATTTAAGGAGTACCACACTGAGTCTAATCCTATCTCCATTGTGATCATTAGTACAGACTAAGAGAAACAAGTATTAAAAACTTACTTGTATAAGTCAATCCCCTCCATCACTTCTTTTTCTGGCTTCCAGCGAGCCATAGATCTTGATTTTAATCAAAATCTATGGCATTTTAATGGGCATATGCTTCTAGATGGTTCAATGCATGCAACAGTCACCAATAAGCCCATACTGCATAATGTTCTAATCCTTTTTGAGCTCCCTTGTGCTACTGACCACTGTAATGTCATGTGGCATTGAGTCTGGTGGCTAATTATGCTAATGTGTGAAAAGGAGACTTCTGCCTGGTTTAAGATTTTGGCTTCATAAATGGTTCTTCTCTTACAGTTAACGGCTAACCTCAATCATATCTCTCCATTGCTCTATCATATACAGAGATATGGAAGCCACTTGATATGGATGCTATGTTGATTTTCAGATTTCTTCATGAGTTTCCAGGACCATCAGTTAAAAAAGACATTTTTAAACACATTCAATACGTAGATTCAAGAGCAAACAAATGTGTACATCATAATCTCATTTTTCCAAAGTATACATTACAGCTTAATTTTAAACACAGAGTTAGGGATTCATGGCGGAATTTTGTAAAGTGCAAAAGCAGTTTAGGAGAAAAATTCCCAGTGACTTTTCAATGAGTCTATAATCCAAAATCACCCAGACACTTTTGTATAACTCACACATAGGCCCCCAAACTTGTATTTTAAAAAATGTAGGTCTTTTTCAGCTGCAAGAGATTCTTCAACTGCTCTACTAAAAATAGACTTGAATTTGTGCTGGAGTAACTTTGCTCTTATAGACTCTTCTAAAACAAATCCGAACTTAACATACCTTCAAAAGAATGTTCAGTGAATCAAGAGGTCTGCTTTATATGTGTTCCATTATTTGCATATTAGTGTTAACTATTAATGAACATTATATTAATCTCTCTTTTATGTGTATATATGCATGTGTTATATATATTTCATATTCATATTCCATGAAATCTGCAGTGTTTCCATTGTATCAGCATATTCTTCTCAGGGATTTATGGCCATTGGGAATATAAGCATAGCTCTAACATTGTACATCTGTCCCTGTAAAACAGCACAGGCAGAGTGCCAAATATCACTTTTGGAGCAAAGCGTTTCTCTTCTCAAAATGTTTCTGGATAGCTGCTGTAACTATGAACTCTCAAAATGAAAACTGTCTTTGAAGCTCCAGGGAGTGACACAGCTGCTGACACACTCCAGTCTGCCTGAGCACCCTTACTTGAATGTGGCCCAGCAATTTGCTGAGCTGCTCTACTGAAGACAGACATGTGGAAATACACGATGCTAATAGAGAAATTGTTTTGGGATTGATTGGCCACCACATTTCTTGTTCACTATGAAGAGCATGGTTGGGGTTTCTGTTAGCTATGAGGATTGACAAAAAAAAAAAAATTAAAACCAAGAAACCCAGTGATTGACCTAATTGACATTTAAGATGTTAATATGTGGAACATGTAAAGAACACAAGGAATCCCACAGCATATGGGATACCTTGTATGGGTCCTCAAGGGAGAAGTCTAACCAAAAAATTAACCTTGCTGCTCTTGGATTGAACCAAGCCTGAGATGACCCAGAGAAGCAAAGTCATCCTGCTGCTTTCTTTCAAAAGGTACCTCTGGGCTTTTATGAGATGACATTTAAACTCCCTTGCCATCATAGCAGAATTACTCAGACTAATTTTTACAACTTGCTGAATGGCAGCATGAATTCTGATGACTACTTGCTGCTCTGTGTTCCTATGCTGGTTTGCATTGGGGTGGCTGTACAACACGAGGAGGAATGGGTAATGCACTGTGTCTCAGAAAAAGCATAGACTGAAGACCCTACATTGTCATTTGATCTGAAGGAAGGCAGACTATTCCAGAAGAGGAGCTCATGAATGCTCCATGAAATGATGCCACTATTGGCCAAAACACTGGATAGCTCCAAACCGGAGTGTTTAGAACCCAAGCAAGAGATAGTGCTGCATTAGCACTATCTCTTGAAAACAGATGTACCCTGTCAGCAATAAGATCTGTTGTATGTTTAAAATCATAACATTTAGCTACCATGAAGGAGTAAGTTAGCTACAGACATCTGACTACCAGCTCAGGCAAAGCAGCACTTCAGTGATCTACTGAGCTGTGCTGATTAGTGTTAAATACTTCTTTTTTTTAACATTTCAAATCATTCTTCCACAAACTGCTGTGAGCAGCTTCCTCTCAAATCATGTTTACAACACATCACTCCAGTGGCATTCACCCACATTAATAAAATTAATAGGATTAACTGAGGATATTAAGGATTAAGAAAAGAACAAAAGAACTATACAGATACATATGGAACAAAAAGCTCCTACCTGCAGAGTTTTCCAAGACCCAAAGACATTTACTTTGAGTGAAATCCCACTGGGGACCATCACAGTCCCACATACACCTACCCCTGGCTATCTGCACTCTGCAGGAAGATGCTTCAGTGACATGAGACACACAACAGCACAACCAATGGTGCTGACGGTTAAAAAGGTTCCTGGGACTGGAATTAAAATTGCAGGAGACCAAACTGTCATTCTGTATGATTAATGTACTTTAGCCTCAATTATTAGTGGAAATGCAATGTAGAAGCTGCAGAGGAAATGGATGGCATGTCCTGCCGTATTTTAAAACTAGACCTTTCGGGTAACTGATGCTAGGCAAAATATCCCCCAAAGAACAAGGAACTGGGAAACAGCTGAGCATTGTCATATCAATAAATGCCAACTTCCATCTGCCTGTCTGGAATCCATATCAGAAATATGTGGTAGATGACCTTTGTTCAATGCTTTCAAACATACAGGGAGTTCTGCAGCAATAACAAACACCAGAGGCGAGATTCACCCTAAAAGAATAAATCCTTATTTTCACTGGAGAACCTGAACTAGCCCCAAACTTTCCTGTACAGTACCTCTGAACCTTCAATGGATGCAATCCATGTACTTTTAGCACATACTTCATATTTAAGGCTGCAGTTCTTCAAGTTGCTCAAACAAGTCCACCTATCAAGCATGTTGGTGGCTCTATGCAAGTCAATGGGCTACACAGTTACACTGAATTAAAGGTACCTTGCTAATCAAGTTTCTCAGTGGGCTGAAGACATGATAATAACCAATGTTTCAGAGGCATTTCATTGCAATATTCAGCTTGAGCACCAGCTGTGCCCCCCAGCTCGACAAGAATATAAGCAGAAACAAGGAACAAGACATGAGTCCCAGGCGTCTGGATCAGAAGTGAACAGTGAAGTTTCAGATACTCTGACAGGGACTTTCATCTTCATTATTACTGTCATTTTTTGTGATATTAAATTAGATATTAAATTATTTTGGTTTCCTAAGCAAATGAGACATATGTGGTATTGCTGCTGCTGGGTTCCTCCTAACAGCATTTGAACACAGTAGCCATATGAATTCATCAGAGACGTTCTCTTCTCCAAGCATTCCAGTTCCTGCAAGTTTTGTTAAAATAAGCTTCTGAATAGAAGAAAGAGACCATACTGATCCCATTCACACAGCGCAATGTTATCCTCAGCATTTGCTAGACACCACTGAATCCGCACAGGATCTCAGCCTTCAGCATTAACTCTACAGGAAACCAGGCTTCATTGCCCCTGCCACTCACAGAACTATTTATTCTTCAGCTCTTTCCTTCACACGTCACAATAAACAGTTTTGCCATGACTCCTTCTTTCACATGGCTGTACTTGACCCTCTTCAAACAGATGCACACAAAAACACACACACAGTTTTTGTGTAGAGTCCAGATCCCTTCTTCAATAAATAAATAGCTATATGGATGGATAGACGAAAACAACATAATAATCAGTGATACAGGACATGAGCCGAAGACCTGCATCATGGATTGGATGTCTCAGCACACATCTTGAGGTGAACTCTGTTGAAAAGTGACTTCTTGCAAGCCCTTCCCACACAAGCTGCTGAGATTTAAATCCCACAGTCCAATACGGCTTACTGTACTCGTGTTTATTTGTGCAGTGAGAAGTCTACAGAGGTATTCTAAAGCTTTGTCAGCTTCACAGAATGCTTTAAGTTGTAGCCCTCTTAAAAATCACATTCCTACCTGCACCGCCGCTCCATAGCCAGCATCCCTGGAGGCCCCTTCTGTTGTTGCAGTGTTAGTGTCATCACTCCATTAGGACCCTGCCTGAGTCTGTGTGCCTAATTCAGAAAGTGCACCTGTACAAGCATAAGAAGAATGATAATTCCTTTGGTGTGAAGTGCTTTTTTGTAAAACAAAACAAACTATTCATGCCATGATGAAAAATAACTTCTGCTGTACCTGTCAAAGGATCAGCAGGTCTTTTCTAGTGAATGAATGAGCAGCGGCTGGTCTTTTTTAAGCCACGGAAAAAAGAAAACAGTTCATGCAAGTGAATATATATAACACTAGGCTAGATTTTGCTGTCCTTATGCCAGCTAAACAGCATTTTACAGAAGGGTAGAGAATGGCTTGAGAGAAACACTGAGGAGAACGACTTGAGAGTGTTGGTTGATGAGAAGCTCAATGTGACACAGCAGTGTGCACTGGCAGCCCAGAAAGCCAACAGTATCCTGGGCTGCTTCAAAAGAAGTGTGACCAGCAGGTCAAGGGAAGTGATTTTCCATGACTATTCCACTCTTGTAAGACCACACCTGGAGTACCACATCCAGCTCTGGGGCCTCCAACTTAAGGACATTGATCTTTTGGAGCATGTCCAGAGGAGGCCATGAAGCTGGAGTACCTCTCCTGTGAAGAAAGGCTGAGAGAATCAGACTTGTTCAGCCTGGAGAAGAGAAGGCTCCAGGGAGACCTTATAGCACTGTGAGGGGGGTGAGGCACTGGAACAGGTTGCCCAGAGAGGCTGTGGATGCCCCATCCCTGGAAGTGTTCAAGGCCAGGCTGGATGAGGCTTTGAGCAACCTGGTCTAGTGGAAGGTGTCCCTGCCCATGGCAGGGGGGTTGGAACTAGATGAATATGGTCCCTTCCAACCCATATGATTCTATGATATAAGCCATGATGTTTCTCTGGTATATTAACAGAGAACATGCTGAGGACACCATGAAATTGTGTGTGCACAGAGAACTGAACAGGATTTTGCATCCTTTCAATCTCTGTGGAGCTGGGTTCCCCACAGCTGCTCAGTGCTCATGACTCTTGCACCAGCCTTTCATGGCTTAGCTGACACACACATGCTCCACGGCTGCTGTCCTTCAGATAAAAAAGCAGCCTGATTGTGACTGTCCAAGTTGCAGCTCAGTCCCTGGTGTATCACAGGGCTTAAAGCTCCACAGTCCTTTTCAGACACTGAATGGGAAGGCGATGCTACTGAGAGCAGAGTCCAGGCTAGTGAGTCTGTTGGGGCTGTCAATAGGGCTGATAACATTTCTAATCCTAGTGCTCAGCCAAACTCACAAGGTGATTCAAGTTTATTCCAGTTAGGACAAGAAATAGTAGGTAATGAAGTCAGGCATCTCTTTAATACAATCTTATTTACAGAGATGTTAAGACCTTTCTCTCTGGGCTTTCTCCTTGCTCTGTGTACTTGTGCTGGATAGACACAGTACTCTCCTTACGCCCTCTTCTGCTCTTCTCATGGATTTGCCTCACTGAGTCACAAAAAAAACCCAAAACAATCCAGTAACATGCCATTTACCTGCATATGCGTTGCACGGGCTTTTGTTCTGAAAAGTGGGGTGTTGTGAATGGAGATTGCTAGTTCAACAGTGTTAGGGGTCTCTATTTCAGGAAACTAGGTCTTTTTAAAGCTGCCTTCAGTGATGCAGTTACCCATAGTTTCAAAGAGAATTTGAACATCAGATAACAGTTTAGAGCCTTGAGTTAACATGGACCAGATACTAAAATCTGAGTTTCCTTTGGGACAACACTTCTTAAGGGAATATCTAGAGAACTATTTCATTTATCATGACATATTTCTTACAAAAACTATGTATGGTTAGCAAAAGCCCTCCCCTAGTAATTAGGATAGCTTGTCTGACACTGTATTTTAGATGCAGAGCTATATAATCTCCTTATTTCCATACAGTAGGAAACCAAAGCAAAATGTTGGAATTGTAACCAATGATCGAAGATCTTACAGCAGCTGCTCAAACGGTGCAAATATTTGCCTCAATTATTGTATTTACAATTCCAAAAATATTTCTTCTGTTGAAGGTCTGTGTACAAGACACTACTCCAAACCATTTTTAAGGGAGTTTTGACATAAATGAAACTTTATGCTGGCATGGCCAGTGAAGTACTTGATTAATAAAGAGTTTCACTGTTTTCAAACACATATTCCATGCAGGCTCATTTGAAGAAAACCGCAAGTGGAGAATGCTTTACTGCTTCCAGTCACAAGGGGGTTGTGTATTTCAATCCTGCTTACACAGTTAGCTTACTTTGGAGCTCTGGTAGGAAAGAAACATGACCAGGAGAAATAATGCTACATTCAGTGACCCTGCCCTTAGAATCAATTGGCCTGATGGGAGAACTTTTTTCTCTCTCTTTTGCTACTGTTTTCTTAGTTTTTAACCTTTTAATACTTAGTATTTCTTGAAACACCATCTTTAGAGAAACGTCTACTGTCCACAGACTTGAAGTACTGATTGATACAGCCTTCTGACGCTGTGAATTGGAGAGACTTCAATCAACAGTTGACATGTTCATAGTCTTTTAGACACGTTTTGGTGTGAGTTAATACTTTCTGATTTAAATATCAGATTTTAAGTGTACAGCTCAGATTGTCTTATGGCACAAAGGGATTTAACTTCAAACACAGTGACAAGTGAAAGAATGGCACAATTAGGACTAATAAAGTCTGCAGAAAATTCCAAAAGAAAGTCTTGAAAATCTAGAAAATAAAAAAATTATGTTGAGTTCTAATGGGCTGTGGAGTAGCCACCCGCAAGGTTTGGATCTTTGACTGTAAGCCTATCTCTGAAGTATTTCAAAATCTGACAGAACAAAGCACTAGAAAACATTCTGTGGTTAAAATTAAATGCAAAGTAAAGAACATTACTTAGTTTCTCTCTATACCATAAACCCTTACTGGCAGGTAAAGGAGGAATAAAACCGCTTCAGTCATGGGTGCTGCCTCCTGGTCAGCTGGCACATAGAGGAGATGGATTAGCTGGTGATTATCAGTGACCATTTGTGAGGCTGCCACTCCCTATATGGGACATTTAAAACAAAAATCTGGGACCAGTGTTTTTAAAAAAACAGCTTCTAAATTTGTACACACACAGTAGCACTCATAACCATTTGTCCAAACACAAGCATTTGAGCATAGTTTGTTATGGCAAGGCAAGCAACTAGCTGTCTGCACAAGCTCCATGTACAAACCACTCTGCCCTTAAAAGTGCTCCTGCTTTTGCTTCAGCCCCCCAGCCACACGCTGACAGCCTGGGCACCTGTGTCCTTTGCTTACATACACAAAACCAGGATGGATGAGCGCAATCTTCTCCTCTCATACAGGTACTTCCTTCCACACATCTTTCAGCAAGTGCTAAATCTCTTAAATCAAAATTCAAAAGCACAGAGCTTTTAAACTAAACCACCTAAGTCTAAGTCACAGTAGGTGTACTGAAGCACACTGGGTACAACCAATGACTAACCTCTACTTTCTCTCTTTCTCAGTGTTCTTAAGTATTTACTGCTTCCCGCAGAGATAACGTGTTTCTTTAGAAATGAATCGTTAGCACTGAATTTGTCTCAAAAGACCATCGTTACAACATACATTCTTCCTACCTTCAGGTGCTCCTCTGAACCACAGTGCTCCAGAGACAGCTCTGTAAAAAAAAAAACCAAATTTTAAAAATTACTGATGGGTTTTGTCCCTGAATATATAGATGTATTTTCACTCTTTCTATGACTGTGAACTAAAATAAAAATAATTGGCCAAGTGTAAGCTGAATTTTTGCTTTTTCAGTTTAGAGGGATTAACTGGCTCTTTGGGAATGACTACAGGACTTCTAGGTAAATTAAGTGACAGTAACATC
>NW_010231358.1:0-4827 GCF_000690775.1 Eurypyga helias | reverse complement strand
TCTTTCTAACCTTCTCCACGTGGTCATACTTCAGAGAAAAAGGTATTAGCTGCATCATTAAAATATACCAGCTAAATGAAAGATTCAGCCCATATAGAGTCTGTCACATAGCATAGCAAACCTGCAGTGTCATGTTTCCTTAATCTTATTTTGCTTAAACACATACTGTCCTTGTGCCTAGTCAGTAACAGGTGTTTCATTTGAATGTCAAATTTTTTCTTCCTGTTACTGCTACTGGATTTACCCTGCTAAAACCCTTTTCACTCAGCACTCATTGGGTTGTATCTGGATGCTGCATGCAGTTTTGAGCCTCCCAGTACAAGGCAGAAGTTGATACCCCAAGAAATGTAGAGCAGAAGACAGCCACGATGATGGTCACTTGCCCTGGGAGGAGAGGCTGGGGAGCTGGGCTTGTTCAGTCTGGAGAAGGGTCAGCTTCAGGGGTACCTGACAGCAGTCTCTCCCAATGCCTGCAAGCAGGGGTTCGAGGAGATGGAGCCAGGCTCTTTATGGAGGTGCATGGCTGTGAACAATGAACAGAGGTCCTTGACTGGAATAGGACAGGTTCAGACTTAGTAAAAGGAAAAAGATTTCCGCATAAGGGCAGCCAAGAAGTGGAGCAGGTTGCTCAGGGAGGTTGTGTAAGCCCCTATCTTTGGAAGTCTTCAAGAACCATCTGATACATCCCTGAGCAATCCCTCTGAGCATGAGCTGACTCTGATTTGAGCAGAGGTTGAAAAGCAGACCTGACAAGTAGAGACCTCGCAAGGTGTTTTCCCACCTGCATTATCCTTTGACTATGTGAGTCTGATTCAGCCCTGCCAGTTTAACTCTCTGATCTAAGGCTGAATTCCCAGAGTTTTCAGCCAAGTTAAACTGAGCGCATTAGGTACAGAAAGCATGAAAATACAATAAACATAGAACCTCATAATGTTCTTTTTACTGAGATGAGACACTTTTCAGACTACTGTCATTCTTGAAATGTGGACTTTGGAGGATCTGAAGAGTACTGAAATAATATGTTTAAAGTCATATATATTCTTATTTAAGGGACAGTACTTTCTTGGAAGTTTTCCCATGAAAATAATTTTTCATTCCAGTGTTTTACAAAATCGAAATTCCCTCTTTCTAAGAAACAATATTCCTGAGAGAACAGGAAAATGCCAGTCTTTTTTCTTTTTTTTTCTTTTCTTTTTCTTTTTTTCTTTTTCTTTTTTCTTTTTCCTTTTTCTTTTTCTTTTTCTTTTTCGTGTCATCAAAATACTTCTCAATCACACTGTCTTCTGAATATTGGGAAACTCAGTCAACATAAATGTTCCCTAAAAGATTAGGGATCTCAGGGTCATAATCAGTTTGCATGACTTTGCATGCTGTAAGACAGATTATCATGCGGCCTCTTTTTTTTGTGTGAGTACATTAAAACCAGATGTTTTGCTGAGTCAGCTTTGATAGAGTAGCAGAATTATGCTTTCCAGGAAACAAATGTTCACCATCCATAATTATATTTTCTAAAACCTAAGATAAGCAGCTGAAAAACAAGAAAGGAAAAACTGTGGATGTGTGAAGTTGCTGCTAGACATAGGAGATTAACCTCATGCCTGATTAAAGAACATAGCGCTCAGCTCAGCAAAGCACTGGCTCTTATAAAAGCAAAATATCAGCAGAGGTCATATAGCCAATACTAACTGTATAATCTGAAATTATAGAAAAGACCTGGAAGGGACTCCAGAAGGTAGTATCAACTATGCCTGTGCCATTTTCCGTCAGATGTTTATCTACCCTTTCAGAAAAAAATAAATATTAGGAATAGATATTGTTTCATCTCCTCAGGCAACCTTTTTCAGTATTTCAATACCTTAACTATGGAAGTTTCTCCTGATATATCTCCTAAGCTTTCTGTTTTGTTTTTTGTCCTATCCACATCGAATATGCAATAGATTTTAATTACTTCCTCTTTCAAGTTGTCATTTATATTCAGGTATCCCTGTTATATCTACCCTCAGCTTTATCTTCCCACTGTCAAGCAATCCTAATTCCTTCTACCATTCTTATCACTAAGTTTCTACTTGTTGCTCTTTGTGTCTTCCGAATGGGTCCACATCCTTCTTGAATTGTACTGCCAAAGCCAAGCCATCACACTCCAGCTGGACACACCAGTTCCCATAGCACAAGCTGTATATCACAGCACTTTCGTACACTACTTCTGGTCATCTATCCCAGTGTGGACTCATCTTTTACACAACCAGATGATTCTACAGACTCATTTCCAGCTTCTTTAAAGTTCTCAATTTTTTTTGCGGTGTTCCTACAAAAAAACAACCTAGTCCATCCCTATCTTACTTTTCTCCAGCTCATTTTCCCTATATTTCATATTGCCCTTAATTAATTTTATCGTAAATTTTCAGACCAATTTTCAAATGTACCTAGTAGCTTTTTAATTCTAACCCTGTGATTGTTTCTTCCTCCAATGCATTAAGGAAGAGGATGAACACCCTGGACCCCAAATAGGCGATTGCAGGAATCCAATTGATATCTAAAACAGTTTTGACAGGGAACCATGGATAAGCATCTTCTCATAGCAGTTTTCTTCATACATATATGTTTCTTCGGTCCCATGGACCTAAAGAACACACGATATTGCCTTAATATTACAATTCGCTGATAATTTCTGCTGACTATTTGTTCAAACAGAATAGGGATGGTGCAGACTTTTAACGAAGGATGACAGTGAAAGAGTTTAAGTGAAAAGACCTCTTTCTTGAAAACATTCAAAGCGACAGTGGATGGGATAACTGGAGTCATGCAACTACAAAATAAAAATTACAGAGTTTGTTATTTTGTTTCTTTTCTGATATTACAGGAATATTTATGTCATTCTAATTTTCCTCTGATTTCAAGGGAAGTATTTGCTAAGGAATATTATCTGGGAACAAAACTGGACTTCTAGAACCATGTTGTGGTAACACCTGGTGGAAGATTTACAGTGTGGCATTTTTCTCACTGCAGAGAATGAAGACGTAATTCTGGTTTCTGATAGTTGCTTCTTGCTAGTCTGAATTTTCATCCAGGAGAAGCTTAGGGATGGGAAATTATTTTTTACTTCCAGCACAGAATAAAAATATATATATATATGTATAAAAAGAATGAATAAGAAACTGTTGAGGAAGAACAGAAGTGAAGGCAGAGGAGAACAAGATGGGTGAATGGAGAAGGTGTGAGTCTATAAAGTGGATTCCACCAGTTAGGACTTCATTGTCTCACAAGATCATGTGTCAACTCAGATCAGGACTTAGCCAAAAATAATTTCCAAGCATAAAGCTGTCTCTTCACAAGCAGAGCCACGCAAATAACTACTACTGACCATCAATTGCCACTTCAGCTTTTGGAAATCAAACTAAAGTTTTGACTTAAAAAAAATTAAATAGTACATCAATATCCAAATGGACATATTTTTTAAACCTTCCTCCAGGCCACCCAGGTATCGTTAAAATGATGAGTAAAGCATGCATGGTTCATAAATGGGCAGAAACAACTGCCTCAGAATAAACACCAACACAGATTAAGGCTGAACATGTGAGGCATTCTACTTTCAAAATATGACATTTCATACTGACTTGTTCCTAAAGCAATCATTCTTTCATGGATGCTGCTCACATTACAAGAACGCAATGTTTTGCTGACTGACCTGGAAGAATAATTGTAGACAGAGGCTTTTCAGGCAGGAAAGCAGCCACCACTCGTGAAGATGCTCTTTCCACTGTAAATATTATTTGGTTTTTATAGTCTGCAGTAGAACAAGCAACATGTCACTTCCTTGAACCCAAAGACATTCTTAAGGAGGGTAAGTATGACTGCACAAAATAAACCACTTATTTCTCAGTTTATGGCAAGATTTAGCCTCCAGTCATGAAGCAGAAGGGCAATTGCTAGAATGATCATAAGATTTTCCTCATTTTAGAAAAGGAAGCCTTTTTTGGAGGCCTGATATATTCTCCAAGCAGACTGTATTTCTTCCTTTCGTCTTCTGATTCTCCCCCTTAATTGTTGCAGTAGAAAGATGCTGAGTTGAGTCGAGCTTTCCGGATGACCACAGTTGCACAGCTGCTAAAGAAGCAGATGTTCTCAATCAAAGAGAATATCCATCTCTAACAACCTGGAAACTACCACTACTGCTTAAACCATGCCACATACAATAAAAATCTCTTAAACCGTATATACCTCAAGTATTCAGTAAATAGTAGAAAAACAAAAACAAGAGAAGGTCTGCCATATGTGGACCATTTGGCATTTCTTAGTAGAGAAACTTGTAGCAGGATTTTGAAGTCTTTCATAAAAGCAAGCACAAAAGTAAAATATTAGGTGGAAAACAGGGATTTAGACAGGGATACTGAGTTTTGTAACACCTCAAGCACCCTGTCACCAATTAGACTTGTTCAGATTCCCTCATACAACACATGTGGAGAACAAAGTGCCCCAGAAACCATCAAGCTGAGAGGAGCCACTTCAATATATCTATTAAACTGGAGACCATGGCAAGCAAGGTGAGAGAAAAACTATTAATCCTGGCAGAGTATATGCTTAAAAGAGACACTGAGCAGCTCTCGGCTTTCCAATGTGATTGTGAGAAAGTTCTTCAGAAATGCAGGAATCAGGACTTTCTATTAATAGACATTTCAGGATCTGCACACTAAGACAGCAGCTGCCTGGGGGGGTTCTTCATGGGGATGGTACCTGCAAGTTAAATATTAATATTTAAAAACCTATTAGTCTCCTATATATGTTGTCTACAAGCTTCACTTGTAATTTTATCATAGAATCATAGAATCA
>NW_010231357.1:61850-71222 GCF_000690775.1 Eurypyga helias | reverse complement strand
GACTGAACTTTCTGACCCTGTTGCATCTACAGACCAATGGTTCACATGGAATATCAGCACTATCCATTACACGGACCTTTCTCCAACAGGCTCTGTCCCTCCATGGTAAAGAAGTATTTCCTCCATGGAAATACTAATAGAAAACTAACTAAAACCCAAACATGGATGCCAATTACTACTGCTGCTGCAAGTATAGTGACAATGCAGGATAGAAGTGCAAGGAGACCTAAGACATCCTTAAAATACCTAGCCCAGCTACCAACAGTTGTGTAGCTGCCCAAATATTTAACCATCTTCTTAGCTTGCTTTTTACTTTGAGCTACTGCAAGTTCACAGTTTCAATGTACTTTGAGTATAGATAGAAGCTGCAATCACAGCAATTGAGGCAGATACACAGTTAAGGGGAGAAAAATTGAGAAGAGAAATTTTGAAGAGAGAGAAAAAGGAAAAAGAAAGAAAAAAGTGTCAGCTGGGGCCAAAAGAAGAAATTGTTGTCATGATGGGCTGTAACAAGTTCCTTCACTCTTGCTCAAAAACATAGTAACACTAGATTTTATGTGATAATTCCACTCCCCATTCCCTGTTTTACTCACTGCCACATTCATTTTGGTTCTCTATGGAGTCCTATAGTCTCCTACAAAACTTTCAAGACCAAATGGTGAAACAACATAGGCCATGACGGAGCTAAAGTCACCCGGGGGTTCAGAAAACCACCCTCGACTGGCTGCTCTGTGGTGAGACCAAGTAACAAGAAAAAGGTCAGGGCCACAAAGTGTCTTATTCCCAATCTCAGGTTGTGAGGATTATCCTCAAAACCCTTGGAGGTCATCTAAATATTTGCTAAACCTAAACCATGGCTGTCAGTCCACACTCCTAAGACTGGCCAGTGTCACAGGTCACTTTTCAGATAGTTTCAGTCCAAGCCATGAAGTGTACAAAAATCAAAACAGGAGCGTCAGATGTTACCTGGCAGGACTGTGGGCCCTCTCTCAGCTTTTCTTGCTGAATCGGATTGCTGAACATTGCCCATTTCCAGCACGCAGCACTGGGACTGCAGCAGTTGTATTTACTTTCCTTGCCATTGAGGTCTACAAAAGAAGTGAGTCCCAACAAATGGCCTGTCAGCTATTAAAAGCCTATTCTTTCCTCTTAGAAGGTGAAGACCCAGATGTCCGCCTGTCTGCACCATCAAACCAGGTGGGCAAATGCAGGGTAATCTTTGACGTGTGACCTGACTGTTGATTCTTTCCAAGGCACTGGAAGGGATGAAGGAATGTCAGACATACGATCTTTTATATGGCACCAGATAACTAAATTACAAGAACCCAAGTCCACAAAAGGACTTTTGTTCCTAAGATTAGAAAAACAGTCCTGCCTAAAGCCTGTCCCATTCTGCATGTGACAAATTGTAGTCAATTTTGTTTTCTTGTGTAAAGTTCTTTAGTGCTGCATCCAAGTTTAACATCATAACCTTAGGATACAGTTCCCTGATTGTCCAGATAAATCATTTCCTTGCAGCTGTTTGCTGGTGTGCTTCTGTGGTTGGAAGACACTCTGGGCCTGTACCCTGACCTGAAATCTGAGAGCTCAAATGCAGCTTCAGTGACAAAACTTGCTCTGCATACTCCCAGAGCTTCAGCTCCACTTGAGCAGCTATCTATCACCTAAATCTGGTCATAAGCTAAAACTCTGGGAGTTTTGGGACCAGCTTCCCTGATGTACCTGCTTTCCACATATGCCTGCAGTGTTGTGTTCTGTGCAAAACAAAGGGACTCCGGCAAACCTTTTTAAAAATCGTGAAGGCTTTGAATGCTGCCTCAGTTTTACACAGTAGCATAACTGTGAGAGCAACCACTCAGTAGATCGGATGCCTGGGTATAGTGCATTTTAGTGATTTCAAATGCCTTCCTCTTGCAAACAGACTGTCTGGGGAGTAATATTCTGCTCCTCTTGTTGAAGAAGGAAATGAGATTTCTTGGACAAGTGTGACTCTTTATCCAGAGAACAAGGCACATGACTGGGAAAGGAGCTTCTTGGGTCACGACTGTAAGAATACAATAGATACGCTTTAGGCATAAATAGAGTACAAATAGCACTGACAGTCTGCTTTTCTTCTCAGTATGGTCATAAATAATTTTAACACAGTGATTTTTTTGCTATTTCCTTCATTTCTAAGTTTAACCTGGCTTGGGGAGTGCTTTGATAGAAGAGCTCCTTGCTGTAGTTCTTGGTTCTTTGATTGGCACAGATCAGTCTACACAACTGGAAGAGACAGCAGAAGATACTTTTATTCCCCTTCTCCTGGTGTGTCATTGTGGTCTTCACGATTTGTCTGAGGGTGAGTTAATAAAGCAGTGCTTAGGCTTTGTTGTGGAGTTGCTTGGAGGAATGTACGGATGCATGACTTGATGTGGCCTTCATCTGTAGACCTCAACAGCGTTGTAGGTGCCTCTTGCTATCTTCACGGAGCACTCTACAAGACTGGGATCAACTTTTGGATGAATTGCTCCTTTATGTGAGATGTAGCTGAAGTGGGTGCTATTGCTTGTGTAGGTTTTCAAACAGATAACATTTGTCCTTGTTTATGTTGGAATATACTTCCTACCCCCTTGAGTATCATCCAAGTGTTAAAAATAGGTATAGTTGCCTCGCCATTGCTACTGAATAGAAAAGTATCCTTCCACTGGTTTTTGGTAAAACCACACACAGGTTTAATGCATAACATGTTTCCTGGCTGGTAAAGACACATGGGTTATATATTTTGGTGATGAGACTGGTATACTGAGGATTCACAAATCTTTCCTATTCCATTGGAGGTACATGTTCTGCATAAAGCAATTAGGTACTACAGACAGGGGAAAGGGCTAACACTTTTTCTTCTCTTAAGCAAAACACATACACCCCTCTCATAATTATGGAGGCAAAATCAACTGGTAAATACATACCACGAAGAACTCTGCTGCAGCACTGCACTGCATAATTTTGGGGAAAAGATAAGCACCATTTATGTAGCTTCAGTTTTAAGGTGAAGCTTCTCTTTGGAGTATTGGATTTATTTTTTCCTTGAGAACATGCCTGAAAATATCTTCAGCATAGTATAATCTATATCATTATAAAGGCAAAGAGAGCTGATCAGAAGGATATTTTATGAGCTCCAAGTATAAAAGCTCCCTCAGACAGGGACAATATGACAGCTGGCAGACAAGCAGCAGACTTTTTCAGAGACAAAGAAAGCTACTCAACTGTTCTTTAAATCAAGTAGTAGGACTTTTAACGAGTGCAGCCTCCGAACCCCATGACAGTATGTTTGGTGCACATAGCTCTGCCATCACCTGTCCTTGTTTGAATGGTACATTAATGTGATCAGTCCTATTTAGAATGAATCTTCTAATCACTCTCTTGCAGAGCATCATGTTTAATTCCTGGATTTCATGGTTCTGCATGATGCGGTTGGGTGTCGCTCTGCAGAAAGACGACTGCTGTGCGTGTGAAGTATTTGAGTGATTGGAGTGGCAAGGCATAGTTGTGCAGGCTGCAGGAGATGGGGAAAGGTGTGAACACAGCCTGAGCTCAGGGAGCCACTGTTCAGGAAGGGTAAAGCCAATCGGTTGGAGCAAGACATTTAGAGGACAGAGAGGAGGGGCTGGGAATGATTGATGTGGAAAGACTACACTGGGAAAGAGAGTCCCTGTGGAAAAAGACCCTTAGAAACATATCCTCTCATGACAAAAGTACAATGACTTTGGAGATAATAGAATAAGAAAGCAAAGGAGGAATTTCTTTTAATGAACTTTAATTCTTCAATATACTTAAATATTTCTATTCAGGTCAGTTTTTCACTCATCATTCGTAAGGCAAACTCTTGACCTTGTAACTCCTCAGTGAAGACCTGCACACTATTATGATGAAATTCTCTTACTCCCTGGACTTCTGTTCAACTCATGGGATGTAGGGAATGAGGATGTGTGCTTTTTGCAGTACAACAAATCACAGTCTCACAGCTGTTTCTTTTCTGCTTTCATTTTCTCTGTATTAGACCTTTTTGCCATTCCTCAGCTGCCTCTTTCTACCAAGAAAGATGGCTGATCATTTGATTAGAGGAAAGCAGCTTGAAATGCAGGTGCTTTGTGTCAAGGACCTACCTCAAGACCCAGACTGTGCTGAGCATCCAGAGATTGCTCCCTCAGAAGCTGCTAGCCCTCTCCCTTCGGATTCCTTTCAAAGAGGTGACAATGCTCCAGACTCCTCTGCTCTGTCCTGGTTCAGTGTTTCTATTTGTGTTAAGATCCCTACACTCTTCTCATCATTTTATTTCACTCCCTTGTGGTTGACTGTTTTCTAGGCCTGTGGCAGCTTCTCAGTGAGGAGATAGGCTGTTTATTCCAGGTGGACCATCTCTAGCATGTGAACGTGGCCTGGGGAACTTTGATATAGGCTGGAAATAAACCCTTGATGATACAAAGCTAGGCTGTGCTTTGTGTGTTTTTTTTTTTTTCAGCTTTCTGTTTTCATTCGCTTTGCTACTTCTCCCCCAAAATTCTTTTTCTTTTTCTTTTTTTTTTAGTAAACAAAGACCTTACCTAGAAATAGCACTGGGAGGATGGGGAGGGAGAACCACAGCATGGAAAAATAAATTATTTCAGCAAATAGATATCTTGCTAGAAACATAGCATATAAAACATGCAGGAGTGCAGCTAGGACCCCCTGGGCCAGGGAGGTCAAGCTGAAGGCAGAGCAAGTTAGGGCAGAGGGTCCTGTTGCATTCCTTGCATGAAGGAACATGGCATCTGCATTTACCTCTCTACGCTTCAGTCACAACTGCCTCTGTTGCCTCCAGAAGTTAAATTGCATTTACTGGGCTGCAAGCAAGGAGGTAGTTTTGAAGAAAAGAATTGCTCTATCATCTTTTACATGCAAACTCATTAATTTCTGTGATGTGCTAAATCTGCTCACTTGGTTGATGGTTAGTGCTGGCAATTTCTAATTGCTACCCATAATGCACTTCTAACCCCAGAGAAGCTAATTTTGCTGCCTTTCTTTTCCTCCCTTTGCAATTTGTTAGGTGGGATTATGTTGATATCACGCCAATTTACAAAAGAAAATGGTTTTTGTTCTGTAAAGGTTCTGTCTGGACATCCACAGAAGAGGCAAGGGCTTCAAATGTTTATGAATGAAAGGAGCCAATGCAGAAAAGTCAACATACTATAATTGTAGTAAAAGAATTCTGCCTCTTCGATGTTGAAAATACATTGGCTTCTTTCAGATACTAATATGTTGTGCTGCCCAACAAATATATTTATAATTCTAAGATAAATATATATCTCGGGACCTTTCAAAAATGACTGTTTCCCTCTCATTCCTCCACAATGATTTGATTTCTGAGGTAACTATCCAGAGAAATCTGGAAGGAAGTCAGTTTCTTTAGAAAGGTGGAACTTCTGTCCTTGCTTATGGAAAAGCAAAAATAAGACGGGAAACACAATGTCACATCTGCTTTCCACAAAAAGAAATCATCCAGCAGCAATGGCCATGCATGCAGACCGGAGTTTATGGAAGCAGCACTCCAGTGTCCAGTTTGGTGAGGGAAGTCTTCCATGTTCAGGACAGTTGGCTTCTCTGCTGGCTTTGCACATGGCTGCTAGCATGGGTGCAGAAGTCTGAGTCTTCCAGATTGTGTTTACTTTGAGGAGGTGTCTCTGATTATGATTCAAGTCGAAAATGCATTGAGCCTGCAGCCTCAACTAAGCTTGCACTAGTGAGTTGCTGTCTATGCTGTTGAAGAGCTTCCTGTCATATTTTCCCTCTTGTGACAGCCTGCTATGGGATCAAGTGAACAACCAAAGCTGACACAAACAGAAGTGATTGCAGGACGGGAGGGTAAAGCAGGGTTTGCATTTTCAGTATCTGTTCAATCAGTCCACCTGTAACATGAAACTTCATTTTATACCCTTCTCACTGAGCAGATAAAAGTCAGCCAGACACATAGATGTGTTACCTTCAGGGTCTGAAGGGCCTCCTGTTTTCACGTGTCCCATTGCACACAAGAACATTGCTGTTAGGCTTGCTGGCAGAAAGTCACTGTCCTGGGAAGTGTAGCATGTCGCCACAGTTACTGCCCAGAAAAAGGAGCAATGAATCAGATGCTTGAAAAAACCCTCAAACACTAGGTATACGAAAATAATTAGGCTTGAATACAGACCAGTTTACAGTATCTTTTGTGCACAAAAGGACGTTTCACATTGGAAAAGTGAAGTGACTAGGATGCTGGGTCTCCTCACTAGACTTCTAGGGCTGCAGGCAAATGTCTGCACCTTTGTCTGGGTCCTGCCCTGCCATTAAGCCAACCAAGAAGGACGTTCAGCAGAGAAGTGCAGGACATGACATGAGAAATTGTTGGATGTGACAGATAACCGTGTGAGGAGCTGACAGAAGTTAGAGATAGCACCATGAGGGATGACTAGATTTCACAGGTGGCTGGGAGGGAGTTAAGTGAGAAACAGCCAGGCTTCACAGATAACTACAGAGGGGAGTGCTGGGGACCTTCACAGCTGTAGTCCTGCAAGGCCACCAGTGCCTAGGTAACCATATCAGCAATACTTTATTTGGGTACAGATGTAGCAAAACTGGCACCCATGGGGAAAAAAAAAAAAAAAAAAGAGAGCAGCTGTTTGTTTGGGAGGAGGTTGTGGTAAGTAGAGGGAGATACCAAAAAGGAGGATCAAAACTGGCATGGGATAGTAAAATGCACAAATCTTGGGAGGAGCGCTTCCAGGGGGCATCCGATGCTCAGCCCTGCACAAATAAACCAGACCTGTTCTTCTGATAATACATTAGTGGTCCAAGCCGCAGCTGGGAGGTCCAGGGTGTGGGATGGAGTGCTCTCCTGGGCACATAAGGGGCTACCTGGGTGAACTGATAGGGCATCCTGTTGTCACTGTGTCCGTGCCCATTCCAGTCTCGAGGGCACTGCCAGCTGCTGCCAGTTCTAACTCTGACAGGCACGGTCCTGGGGCACCTTACCTGGGACAGGAACAGATAAAACTTCTGGCCCCAGATTTCCCCCAGACTGGTATTTTGTCCAAGAAATATCTAAGAATAAAAAGATTCTAATCTTTTTTCAAGTAAAAACATAGCTGAGAATGTTCCATAAAACTAACAACAGTATATTAGAAAAAGAAAAATAATGCATAAAAAGTTTCTTGGGAAAAACATTTATTATTTTAGTGGGGTGCAGAGGGTTACTTAGGGGCAGGAGTGCAGGGGGTTAATTTCTCAGTGTTCTTATGCTGATCAAGTGGGAATGCTTGGAAGACTAATCATAAATAATCATAATCATATCCTGCCTAGATGGATATGGGTTTAAACATAGATGCAGTTGCCTGCAAATTGTTCTATAAAGATACTGAAGGCAAAGAGGGGATATGTGAAATTAACAGCAGAATGGGCTAATTAAGATCTTCAGATAGGTGCTTAAAACTGGGTGATTATGTAGGATGTTGCTTACTTGACTTTGCCTCCTAAAAATGCTTTTTTCTTCAGTGTTTTTTGGTTTTTTAACTTCACCACCACCACCACCACTTCAGGTTTGACCTCTCTGGGACACACAGGTGTACAGGGTAGAGTCTGATCTCATGAACTGCAGCTGGAGAACGCTGAGATCACCCTGCAACTTCTCCGTCCTGCTGCCTCCAAAGTGTTTTGCCAGGGAAGCCTCTGGGAACACACTGGCACTGAATAATGTTGAAAAGAAGAAAACTTGTGAAAAGGCACATTTTTTTGTTGTCTTAAGTGTTACTGAGATAGTCTGAGTCTACACACACCAAACATTGCCTTCTGAGCTGGTCTTGTGGTTGGTTAAAAACTCCTTAAATGTCCTCCTAAAGAATTCAGTCTCTCCTGCAGTTTTCCATTTCACCCAAGGGCCTCTTGGCTGACTCATGAATTCATTTAGTAGAAGCAACAGGAAGGCTGGAAGAAAGTGGACATGACTGAGCTGTAAAAATATCCATTGGCTGTGGCAAAGGAAAGGAACCGCCGTGTCTCTGCATCAGCACTTCCACATGAAAGGATAAAAGGTACAGAGCTAAACAGAATTCATCAGCTGCTTCTTTTCCATTAATAATTTATCTTTTTTTTTTTAGAAAATAAAAATTTTCTTAAGATCTAGAAGGGTTCTGCACTCATGCCAAAACTGTTGAATTCTTCCAAACTTTCTGGCAGATCAGCAGCAGTTTCAGTTCCTAGGTAATTGCAGGTGGCACAAATATTGGAAAAGTGCTTGTCTGGGACATTACTCTGGAAAGCAAATATCCACATCCCTCCATATGTGGAGTATCAAGCCTGAGCTCCAAAGGGCAGCCATCAGCATTAGAGGGACTGTACCTCCCCAGCTGCTTTACTACCACTGCTTTTAGCATGGAAATGTTTTCCAGTACTCCAAAAACACAAGCACATGGATTCGCACTTTGCTTTCAGAGCAGCTGCGTTTTTTTGGTTTTGTTTTTTTGGGTTTTTTTTTGTCAGCTCTGCCCCTAATGACAATTGATGGTTCAGGTTGAATGCATGTTACTATGCTATTTTTATGTGCGGTTATTGGGATTGCTTCTTGTTCACGTGATGGTAGTTGCCTGCCAGCTGGTGGCTAGATTCTGCTGGACAATTAGCAATTTTCCCCAGCTGGTGAATAGATTTACTCTGCATGCCTCTTGCATGTGATAACATCTGAGGTTCAAACAGAGATGTTTTGGTAAAAGGCTGTTCTTTGTTGTCCGGAGCAGGACTTTCTCCTGTATGCTTTGCCTGTTTTCAGGGAACTGTGGTTTTGAGAGTGGTGGAAGCGCTGTTTAAGTGGTTTGTGATGCTCCAGTTAGAGCTTGGTGTTTGCAGTTCTCCTACAAATGAAGCAAAACTACAGAAATGGTGCTCCTAATTTGGTGAATAATAAATATCACAGTTTTTTTCCTTTTCGCACAAACTTTCTTCATAATTAAGTATCGAGTTCTTTTGGTGATCTGCTTTGTGTCCACCCCCTGCACAGCTCCAAATTAACAGATACCCTGTAAAACCAATCACTGCAGGACTGAATTGTTTCAGAGTCCACTTCACTACATCTAATCTTGCCAAATTCCAGCTGATCGTAGAAGTCATGCTGTGCACCCGTTTAAATGGAAAAGCTCACAGGCTTGGTTGGGCCATTTCAAAGTTTGCAGAGATTTAGCTCTAATCCTCTTAAAATATTAGGCCATGTGACCTTGCATACCATATTGTCAGTGGGATAAAGATCCCTTTGATTTTTATTTACACTTTTTCACATGGGAGGAGGCAGGTTAATTCATTACATCTCAGTGCCACCTTTGGCTCCCTATCCCCTCC
>NW_010231357.1:23891-61837 GCF_000690775.1 Eurypyga helias | reverse complement strand
TGCTTTGGCAAAGTAGGGTTTGCTCCAGTGTGTTCTCCAGAGGCACGTTTACAAGATGTCAGCTTTGCAGGCAAATAAATTCTTTTCTTTTTTTGCATAAGAGATGTTCTTATGCAAAAGAACAGTTTTTCACTCTAAGAGTTTTTCACTATAAATGTTTCATGCAGACAATTTCAACAATTCATGTACTTGCTTTTACTTTATAACTTTTCAATTAAACAATGGTTTTTAAAAGCTGGCAGTAGTTCCAACCTGGTGTTGCTATGAATTTTGCCTTCAAGTATTTTTTTTTATGTTTACAGTGTAGCAAAAAGAAGGCATAAGGAGTAGAGAGAAGAAAAATGCTGTAACCATGGAGGATAATGGGTTTGAAAAAAACCCAGAGCACACAGCAGTCCCACAGCCCCTATCCTCATTACTTTGCATAGTTATTTACACACATGCAGGCCAACCTGGTGTTGCTATGAATTTTGCCTTCAAGTATTTTTTTTTATGTTTACAGTGTAGCAAAAAGAAGGCATAAGGAGTAGAGAGAAGAAAAATGCTGTAACCATGGAGGATAATGGGTTTGAAAAAAACCCAGAGCACACAGCAGTCCCACAGCCCCTATCCTCATTACTTTGCATAGTTATTTACACACACGCAGAAGTAGTAAAAATTTCTGATTTACTAGTGGGCTTGACTAGGAAAATAGGTTCCATGCAAGGAAAAATATAGGGCTTTTCTGTATAGGAGAGGAGGGAAGGGGAAAGAATAGTTTTCAGAGATAAATCGAGAGAGTTTTGGTGCTTTCCTCGCATTCAGTATTTTGACAATAAAAAAAAAATATAAAAAAGAAATTGAGCGAGACTGGGTACTTTCTGTGAAAATATGATTTTAACTGAGAGCTCATTTTTCTATCTAACACTGCGTTCAGATTTTGGCTTGTGTTGTTTCTGTATAGTCTTCCTTAAGTGCAAACTAAGTAAGGGTAAAGCAGTGATTATTTTAGGCCCAACACTAATGATACACTACTTGCCCATAAAGTTCATAAGTTTAAAGTCAAAATATTAACCTGTCCTGCCATCTGTTAGTAACCACACTATTCTTATACCATACCAATATTACAAAGGTCAGATTTTGTCCGTTGTCTCTTCCTACACATCCTTCCTTCTGAAAAAATTAACGCTTGTTATTTGCCTCCGTAATTCCCAATGCTTTATCATACAACTGTGTTGTTTGTAAATGTTTTGAACACATAAAAGCCCATTAAGTCAAGTAAATTTATCAGGTTATCTAATGCAAGACAACCATGAACAAACTTCATCTGTCCAGCTGCAATTCCAAATGAAAATGCCTGTTCCTACAAGAAGCTGTACATCCACAGGCTTTCCACCTGGTGTCAATCTATGAGGACTTCTATGGGATTTTATAGACCTTCAAATGTGTAAAACTCTACTGTTATGTGGATAATTTTAAGGGACACCTTCCAATTTAAATATCTCATTGACCTAAGAATTTTCCGGCTCTTATGATTGCAAGTAGTACCTACATGCTCAGAATGACACAAAGGTAAAAAATCCTCAGTTTTTAATTCTACTGTTTATTTTATACATTCAGACACATTTTGTTTTCCAGATGAGTCTCCAGTACATAAAATCTTTAGAAGAAATAGTTTCATTTTTGGGGTCAGGGTCAGGAGAATGAGGCTAGGCAGACAGCTATAACAATTTAGAGGCTCGGCTCAATTTCTGACTGAAAAGGAAGAAGTCACGTTAGAAACACGGAAGAGCCTATAGGGTCTGCTTCACTCTTCCTTATATATAGCTGAAGCTAAAACGATTACCTTCTCTCCACCATATCTACTCCCAAAAGCAGGAAGGAGGGTTGTAACAAGGGCAGCTAACTCCAAGATAGATGATGAGTCAGAGGCTTCAGCTGTGATTTGTGCAGCCTGGCATATTAATGTAAACTGATAGGAGCTTATAATGAGCATCTGCTATTGCCTCCTGTTAAAGATGAAGTACTGGACTTGCTAGACCTTTGATGTGACCAAGTACAGCTGCTCTGGTGCTCATTGTAAGGGCTCAAACCATTAGTGCAGCCACTCAGTAGCAGAAAAAAAACATGCAAGAGCTGACGATTGCAAGTTCCTTGGATGCCTCTGCATAAATCAGCAGAGCTTGGGAGTCTGAGGCTAGAAAAGTTACGATTAGTCTTTTGGGAAGGAGGACAGGGCATATGCACCAAAAGACTCCAAGCTATAGTTAGGCTGCACTCCTGGAGTGGGCTTACGTTTTTTTAAGCTGGGTCGAGGTTTGGTTTCTGTTTGGACCCTAAAGTCTTAAAATGCAGCAGACATGGTGCGGTGAGCCCCAAATAATATCATGGGGGCTTTTTCCCAACAAAAGGGAGTCCAGTCAGTGCCAGGTGTGTGTGAGAATCATCACTCATACAGGTTCTCTCTGAATAGTCAGTTTTAATTTGTTATCTTGCACCTCTTTTATTCCAAGAAAGGTGATACCTGTGAAAATGGTGAAAAAAAAAGAACTAAAAATGTCTAAAGAAAATTGAAGTTGCAAATTTGCAAGGAGATTTGGGAGCAGATGTGAAAATTAAGGCTGCTTTTAATTAATTTTAAATAGCTGGATGGCAAGTCAACGGTATTTCTCTAACTGTGTGGTTGTATGCTGAACAGGTATATAGGACATATCTGAGTGTTAGATCTATAGATCACTGCTCTGGAATGGTATATAACCTGTGCTGAAAATTAAATGTCATCCCACATTTAGTATTTGATACAGTGAAATAGGACTTTTGAGACCCGGGTAGAGAATTGAGGGCTAAGTGAATACTTTGAGATCCTGCTGCTGCCACGTGAAGGAGGAAGGCAAAAGGGTGCCAAAGCCTGTTCCTTGTGATGAAGTGACTAGATTAGACAGTTTCCACATAAACAGATGCGGGGAAGGTTATTACTATCTTAAAGCACTAGCGGCAGGCAGCAGCGATGTGAGAGAAGCACCAGGTTATAAGCAGAGACTTTTCTCAGCATTTAAGGTGTTGCTTTTCTACCTGTCCATCCTTTTCCCCTTCAGAGTGATCTGATGAAATTATTAGTTGTTCTGATAGCTGATAAGTGTGGGGGGGTTGGGAATGGCACTTTCTAGAAATTAGGAGCGTGCTTTATTTTTCTATGTTGTTCTTTAAACTACTGCCTCTTGCCCTTAAATCCTTCCTTTTTCTGTCTCCCTGCAGAGGTTGACTCCTCTCTCCCTCTTCTCCTCTCTGTTTATGCTCTTATCAGCACAACTCCATCCTCCTCTCCCTTTGCCCACACACACGCGGGGCCCTGCTGTCCCACCTGCGTGGGCTGCGTGCCCAGCTGCTGGCTGCAGGGCAAGGTACATGCCCAGGAGCGCGCCCAGGGTCCTGCCACGCCGCCCGTGCAGCTGGCGTGGGAGCAGCTGGGGACGGAAGGCAAACGGCATGGTTTATGGGGTGAAGGGGAACTGCGGGCAGAGGAAATCCAATTCCCTCCTTGGGCTTCCTGGCTTATTTTAGGAAGCTTGATTGCTGTGTGGTTTTGCTTTTGAGTGATGCAGCGTGTAGGGGTCTCACTTCAGCAGTACGGAAGGTGTATTTTTAATTTGAAAAAGTAAACAAATTCAAAATTGAGAAATATGAAAATGTGCCCAAACATTCATGTCAGGATTACGGGAAGTTAAAAGGAAGCGGAAAAAAGCAATACTAAATGAGAAATTCACTACATGCTGGACAGAATGACCTGGGGAGCACCCTTGCAGAGAGGGAGCAGGCAGCAGCCCTCCGCCGCTCCTGAGCAGGCGATGAAACCTGGCAACAGGGGTGTGGAAACGGGTGGAAAGCTTGAGATTAGCTCACGGGGACTGAGAGGACAAAACTCGTTAGAGATGGGAGAGGAACAGTAAAAAGGAAAGAGCTGTCAGATCACACACGTTGTTGGGGTAGGGACCAGTCGAGCTGTGCGGTAAATGCTGCCAAAGAAAGATTATTACAGTGAATCCTCACTCCAGCAAAAACATCACCTGACAGGCTCTCAGGAAAAGAGCAGATCTTAAAAAGTACCTTTTGCTTTTCGATTGAGAGTGGAGAGAACTATGGGTATAACAAGCACAAGCTGTTTTAATTCAGTGCTATTTGAGAGGTGATTACTTTCAGTATAGCAATACCTCTTGGCTGCACAGAAGCCCCTGAAATCTCAGAGGTTTTAAAGGGAAAGGTGGCTGTCGTTTGGTGCAAGGAGCCCTCCTTAAAGTCTCTCCCTGACTGTGGCAAGGAAGCAATATGATGGCTGAAGAAAAATGTTCCAATAAGCACAGCCAGCCAGGGAGTGAATCCCTGTGGGCAGCAAATACAGCACCCGGACTGCTACCTCAGAAGGTGAAAGCAGGCTAGATTATAAATGCAACAGTAATTGCAGTATCATTGGAGACAATTTCACTGTAAATGAAAAATTCAAATGATACAAAGGAGTCAGTGGGGCTAAGAGAGACTGCTTTGAGATGCGAGGGTAAAATAAAAAAAGAGCAGGCACTGGAAGAACACCGGGTCCAGAAAAAATAACGCGACAAACTGACTGGTCAGCACTTTCAGAGAGGAGATGCAGGCAGACAAAACAAAAAATGAATAAAGGATATTCAAAGATCTGAAAGCGAAGAGGCTCTTCCAAGTCCTTGGGGTGAACAAAATAAACATTATGAGACAGGCGTACTAATGAAAGGCCTGGGAAATGCAGTAAAAAATTCCACTCTGAGTAACTAAACAGACGCTTTGTATTTCTGCTATGGCAATAAAAAAGGAGCAGCATGGGGAAGAGCCAGAGTCAGATGTGGTAGGAAGGGGATAGCACAGAAAGGGTGAGCTCTTGGAGGGCTAAGAGGAGTGCTCATGGCTATCAGGACACACAGGAAGGGGAGGCTTCCTTGGCAGGGGTTCCACAGTTACAGCCTTGCCATGCCTCAGACACCAGCAAACATCTACAAATCCTCCTCTGGAGGAGTATGTGGGTGTTTTCTGCTGCTGATCTAGTTACCAAATGGTCGTTACCGAGAGCCGATGATGTGAACCGAGGTGCTGTTGGTGGTTGTCCAGACTCCAGAGCACCAATAGCCTGTGCCACCACAGAGCTGCTTGTGGAAATTTATGTCTTACTGTGACAAGGCTGCAGGGTCCTCCTGTGCAAGCATACAAACCTTCTCCTTTGGGAAATGATGGACTTATTATTCTCATTGGCTGTGCTGTAGATTCCAAGTCACTTGGAAGTGTCTGGCCCACTCTAAAAAGCCTGTATTTTATGGCTGGACATCCTTCCACTTGGAAAAATGCTGTACTAAATATAGCAGCAAAGAAAATCTAGCAGCACAGGCTTTGACTGGGCTCCTTAGTTCCCTGACTGGAGATTTTACATTCCCACACCAAAATGCTGAGCAGCTATGGTTGTACGTAAACTCAAGGGTGGCCGTATTTCACCTCTAAAAATCTGGGACCTATTTGTCTGACTCTTGAGAAACACCTGCTGCTCTTTTAACTTCATCTCACTTGAGTTATGCACAAACCAGGGGCTCGCAGTAGCAGGGCTGCAGGTACTGTGTTGCAACCCCATGGGGGACAGATGCAGCGGTGGTGCCTGCTTTCCTTCCCACAGCCCTGTTTCTGAGGGTAGACACCCATGCCTGTGTGCAGCCCTCGAGACAAGCTGGGCACCTGGATGGATGACGGAGGAAACAGCGTGCGAGGGCACACTTTGGATGGGTTGCTGTGCTTTGTAAGTGCAGCCTCACTTCATCAGCTTCCCATCTCTAAAATGGAGGGAATATGAACTCCTCTCTAATTTAAAGATAAATTAACTTCTGCTTCTGAAGCATTCAAGTGGCATATTGAGGATCACCACAGGAGAGTCCATGAAGAGATAAATTATTTTATACAGAGGGAAGGGATTTGGTTAGTGTACAGTTAAGCAGAGCCTGGAACTAGATGGTAGGTGAAGGGAATGAAACAATATGTTGCACAGCTGTGCATTGGCACCATCTATTGCACTGAGTGAGGCACAGGGTTTCATCAGAAAAAAATAGCACGTGGCCTTATAATTAAAGGCTGTATTGTAAGTGGAAGGGCAAGCAGAAAATTTTAAACCTGCCATTTTCTAACCTTTGAACAGTTGACTTTGCACCCACAATATTCTTTTACTGTTGGATTGTTTTGGTTTTGGTTTTTGTTTGTTTGATTGTTTGTTTAGTTGTTGGTTTTTTTTTTTTCCCCCATGTAGCACAATACAAAGCAGAAAGTGTTTTTATTATTAAACAGAAGTGACAACAGGATGGATATCTGTGGCACTGGGCTGCACAGGAATGTCGTGGAGTCAGCACTCGGGTCCACGATTGTTTAATCCAGGATTTAGGCAGTCTCCAGGCAGTAATACAACACCGTGCATTCGCTCTTCATCAGCCTGCACTTTAGAGAGGAGCAGCTAAGGACCACATCTCTGTTTTTCCCCCCCTCAAGTTTTTGTTTCCCATGTAGTCACTTCTACCACTGCAAGTCAGGTTAATGCATGAAAAGATGCAGCATTTTGCTTGTTCCTCACAAACTGTCCAAGAGGCAAATAGTGAAAACACCTGCTTCAGCATACACTCCTTGCCCCCACCATGTGTTTTGTGCTGCCTTGAAGAACTCTCGTGTTAAACAAAAGTGAGACGTTAACACGAGGATAGTAGAGAAGCAAGCTGACTTTTGTTGCTTAGAAGTAATAATAGATGCTTGCGTCTCTATGAACTTTGTGTCACTCAAGCTTAACCTTTACATGCTTGTGTAGGATAAGAGATAGATTAGGTTTGCAGGAGGACTGAAGGTTAAAAAAAAGAGAAAGACCTTAAATCCCAAAGGTATGGAGGAGAAGCCAGAGGTCTGATTGTATTGTGTCAGATGGCAGTTGTTCTCCTCCTCTTTGAAGCAGCTCTGATACACACAGGATAGTGTAATGCTATGGTGTTACAGCCTCCTCTATTCTGTGAGCCCTTAGACAATGTTTCCAGGGGAGCAGGAGATCCTCAGAGGGCAAATTTAAGCCTACAGCAATATGCCCAGATTCCTAGGCTATTGTTTCACATTTGCTTGCAGACAACATGAGACCAGTACCACAGCCAGGTGAAGCTGTGCCATGCTCAGCCACTTGGTCCTGCCCCCGCATCACCTCCTTTCTTGCACCCCATGCAAAAAAAAAAAAAGATGTGGGGGTGGGAGTGAGTAGCTAAAGTGGGCAGGTCTGCTGCCCTAGTAATTATCTGGTGGCAAGACGAGTTTATGCTGACTTAAGCCTTAGAGCCACAATTGCCTTGTGTACTATTATTAAGTGATATAGGCTGCCAGGTTTCCCCAGATCATAGGATGCAAATTGCTCTAAAGGATGGGTCGGTAAATGTAATGGAGAGAATTTATAAATAAATTTACACAGTAATAAAGTATCCCCAGAGTGGTAGGTATATGCAAGTAAGGAGAACTGCTGGACTAGGTCTGCACAGGCACAACCGGTGCAGATGCCTTCCTATATACCCCACTACACCTCTCCTTCAGCACTGGGGGCACCAACCCCCCAGTTCCCAGTTACCAGAAGCCCTGTTCTGCAGTCCGAGCCAGGCCTTCCCTCAAGGGTGCCTTCCTTCTTGTTTACATTTGAAGGCATGAGGGACCCTAATGTGGTGAGGTGTGGGGACTCAGGGATATATGCTGAAACCTCTTTGCCTCCCAAAAGAAGTGAAAGTGAAGGCCCTGAAGTGTGTGAGCATGTAACACTATGCAGCATCAGCTGGTCTAAAACAGGTCTGCTCTGATTTCTCCATCCCTTCTGACTCCAATTTTATGTTCCTACCCTTCATTTTTTTTGCTGCTGCTTGTAAGGTCATGGCATGAGATCTGAACAAACTGAATGCTTCTGAAGCTTTTTTTTTCCATTTTTTATACACTTAGTTTCAGCTCCCCAAAAAAGCTCTTCATGAAGCTGTGTGGGTATCAGTTCTGGCAGGAGGGAAGAGGCAAGAGCAGAGCTGGGGGCAGATCTGCTGGATGCAATGGCAGGCAGGGACACAGCCGACTTGGACCAACCTCACCAACTAAGGAATCACATCTTCATTAAATATTCTGTGCTTCATGTTGCTCCTGGGCCTGCAAAAGTGAGCCATATAAAGCCCTTGATTTGGGCAGACTATGCCTAAACAATTGTCTAGCCTAAAGACATGCCTAGAAATCTCTATCACTCCCATTGATCTAGAATGAAAAGCCCACTAGAGCTTACCTCCAGCTTTCAAATCAGTCCTTCGCAGTGTTTGTTGTTGCTTGCATGAGTTAATGCTTATAACAACTTTGATCCTTTTGTATTCCTCAGGTGGGGTGGTAACAGGGTGTGGTATAAATGTATGACACGCTTGTATTACAGGGATTGTGCAAATTAAAACTAATTCCATGGAGGTGGAGAGAGTAACAGAAAAAGCAGGCAATGAAGAACTAGTGGAGGAAGCAATATAAAAAAATAATCCTAACCATCTTTATAGATCAGCCAGTACATTTACAGCTATTGTTGAGAGAAGAGTTATTGAATGATACCTATTTTCACCCTGGCCATAGATTTCAGAAATGCATGCAAGCACAATTATCTTCACCCAAGCTGTGAACATTTGGACAGTTATCAAATCTAAACGTTGTTTATGAATTGATTTTTGTCTCCTTAAGTTCAGCTTGGCTATCCTTGCAGCATACCAAGCGCCATAACCAGCCTGACAGATTACACAGGAGTTAGGTTTTGCATCTGGAATCCTGCATGCAGCACTCGTCCTGGAGAGATCTTTCAGACATCTGCACTTGTGGCAGGAAGGAAAAGGCAGCCAGAGGAAGATGTACCTGCCTTCCCCTCCAGTGTAATTCTAAAGGCTGTGTTCTTTAAGGACAGTCCTTTGTTGTTGTGCAGATAACTCTAGTTATGGTTCTGTGTTTTCATTGCTTATTAGGGGCATAAGCTCTGAGAATAACAGGGGCTTGGCATTTTCTGCTAGGCCAAATCCTGTGGTCAGCTCTCAGCTTTCACTTGTGCAAATTCCTAATGTGAAAACTGCAGGGATTTGTCTGCATACAGGCTTTTAGAATTTTATTAGCTGTAAAATTGTCTATAATGAGGACTTCAGTCTCTGAAGAACCTGTGCTGGCTGCTGTCAGGGACAGAACGTGGAGCTGGATGGATTAGTGGAGTAATCTGGTAATGCAAATTCTTCATATTTAATCAAGGGAACATCTACTCTGCAGTCCCAAATGTTTCTTGGCAAAACAGACTGGCAGCGCTGAGCTCTGGCAAGATGGCAGTACCTTTATTTCTCCCAGAGGGCCAGAACTAAACTACCTCAATTTCCCTCTGGGAAAGGGTTCAAAATAGAGGTCCACTGGGAGCCTGATCTCACATTCACAGAGGCAGCTGTCACCTGGAATTGTAGGTGACCCCCTATCCCTTCTTCATCTTGGCTCTTCCTTTCCTTGCTGGTGTTTGTGTAATTTTGAGGTGAGCTGGTCCAGGGAATTAAACCAGCTGAAAACTGATCATAGGAACAGAAGAGTCTGACGCTTGAACATATTGCACGTTGCTGCCTCCCCGTTTCTGGCTTCTCCCAGAGAAGCTGGCTCTACCTTCCACATGACTTTCTGAAGTGCTGGGCAGTGAAGTAAACAACGGGCAAGACAGCTTAGGGATTTAAGTTAAATCCATGCCTATGTAGTAAACCGCCAAAGAAAGGCACTTACTATTCACAAATACAGGGTCAACCTGGAGAACATCAATCCCACGCTATTCACTAACTGCAGTAACAGCTACTATTTCTGTACCTGAAAACCACAGGAAGAATGAAAACTTAGAGGTTAAATTAATGGAAACTGAGAGAGACAGCAAAACACCTTGCTCGGGACTAGAGTGCACAAGATGTAGTTAACACGCATGCCACTGAGATGTCAGCCCTTGCCTGCTTTCTTGAGAAAGCACTGCATTCCTGTGCAGGAGGGAGTGCGTCCTCAGGGAAGGGCACAACCTAGAGGAAAGCTGGAACACCAGTTAGGGAAAGCATCACCGCAACAGATTTAGTCAGCTATGAGGATGTATCTGTTGTATAAATTTTTCCCCCAAATATTTAGACTGTTAAAAGCTACTGCCTAACAAAACTGCAGGAGGAGGGGATACTGTTTAACTGACCAATGTTACGTGTGTGGGAAGGAACCTTTACTAAAGATGTCCCTGGTGCCTTGTATTTTGCTGGAGGGATATAATGACATCTGCTTTATCAAGACACAGGAAATGCCATTTCCCATCTAGTCAGGGGCATCAAGCCAAATACTGGTCTCAGTTGTCAGCCAGTCAGTTATTAGATTACTGATGTACAGCCAGTTTGCGTTTGTGGATCGTCCTCCACCTAGATGGCAATGATTACATATACATTTGACAATCAATCTCAGGCTTCTTTTCAGCTTAAAACCATTACCTAGCAACACAGAGGGCTGGCCTCACTGAAGTGAATTGCTCCCAACTCCCCTCTTACTCAAAAATGTGATGTGCAGTGGTAAGTTTGCTTGGGTCCTCATTCCAGGTTTTGGTATTTTTTTGAGGAGAAAAGAACCAGTTTCTACTTCTCAGTAAGGTGAAAGAAGTAGCATTTTTTCTCTTATATCCCAAAATAAATTAAGTAAGGTTTTCTGGCAACAGTGCTCATTTCACCCCTTGGTTTTGGGAAACAGTATTCATCCTGAGAAAACAACTCTCTCTCTGTTGGCTTGAGGAGCCAGCTGCTTGTCATGTTAGACCATGTGGAGACTGCGTCTGAGTCCAGCTGTATTGCCAGGATCAGTGCCCTAGGGACTCAGCACAAAAACACTTTGATCCCTCCCAGTGACAGGGTTTTTGCTAACAAGCCTCCAGACATTTCAGTTGGTATGTCATCACCCTTGCTAAAGTAGAACAGAAGGATGAAACAAAAGTATCTCCAAAGACCTTTAATAACATCAGTCAAAGGGGAACAAGTAAAACATCCCAGGTGAGACACTTCTGTAAAAGGCGTTAGCACCGGCCACATGATCGTACAGAGGACAGAGAGCCTTTTTTCCCCCCTTTTTTCTTTATTTTATGTCTTTCTCTTCAGAGATGAAAGAAAGGACAGGAGCTATGGACTGCGAATTGCAATGAACAAAGCACTTAACATCCTTTAAATAGCTGGATAGGGTCAAAGTAAGGCAAAAAATCTGAAACGCATAGAAGAGAGAATGAACCTGAAAAGTCCTAAGACGTTTTATACTGAGTCCCCCCCCTGCAAATTGTGCCTCTCAGTGATGGCCTGATTAGTTCAAATTTTCCATACACTTAACAGGGACTAAGTGACACAGGTCCTGTACAAGGTGATAAGATTTATGCTTTTAATTCCCACTGTTATAGAGCTGCAAATATACCCTATTGCTTTTACCTTTTAAAACCCAGACTGCGTATGCAGTGGGCATGTGAATTGTGCAGCCAGGATTTGGGATGAGTGTCTCAGAAGAGCAATCACCCCATGCTCTTATGCTAGGACAATAAGTAAGAAGTTAAATAACGCCTTTTGTCGATGAAGCACTCTGGTTAGTGAATAACTTGCAGGTAGCATTGAATTTGGTGCTAAAAACCTGAAATCCAGGGTTTTTACAGTCCAAGTGCATTACTTGAGCAGAAATCAGATTAGCTGGATTGTCAACAAGGTGATATGTGATTAGCATCAGCAGAGCGACATGCAATAGAACATATAAATGAAACAGGGAGGGCAGCAGGGCCAAAATCATTGTCTTAATGAATAGAAAACATGTTTTGTAGACTATTCTGTTGCTTAAAGAAAAAGAACTGTGAAGGAGAACATGAAAATGCAAGGCTTTATCTAACATACCCAGCCACACTCCTCCCACTTCTGCAGAATAATTTTGCAGAAGATGAGCCATTTGATCTGAAAGCCCGATTCTGCATCCACAGGCATAGGAAATTTTGCCACTTGGAGAATGAAACTTCGTGAGACAGGTAACAATCCAGAATGACTTAATGGAGCAGAACGTTTAAGCAGGTGTTCAACATCTAAGCACATTAGCTCGGCTACAATGCTTTAAATGTACGATACATGAGAGTGTATATATCTGAAAGAGCTACCTGAAAGTCTGGGAAATCAGGGCACGCATAACTGTGTAATAATGTATAGGGTTGATCAGTTCATCTTGTCAAGCTCCGTCCAGTAGTTACCTTTACTACTTACTATTATTGACAGTGTTCCAGACTAAGACCATTAGTGAAAAATCACCAAGTATTAGGATCTGTGCAAACCAAGCAGTAGCTTATTTGTGTCTAAAAAGTTGATGTTTCTGGAAATGTTCCTTTTATCTTGTTTCCAAGATCTTTATTTGAAAAGTTATCTTATTTTTTAAAAACTGCCATGGCTAGCAAGCAACCAAGGCTCCTCTTTCCTCCTCACCCTGACCAAAATATGTCTATCTTCCTTTTTTGTTATAATTTATAACTGCAGAACAAAGAAAGCTTCTTGAAGCAGTAACTCATCCTTGCCATGCAGGAGAGAAGGAGCACATGTTTCTCCTGACACCCAATGGTTTTGGCTCTCCTCTGGTCTCATGAAAATTCTGTTTTCCATCCAGAGCATCTCTGTGTTTTCAAGCTGGGTAGTGTTTGCATTATGGTTGAAACAACCCAGAAAATTTGGATTGCTTGTATCATGTATTTCTTAGTGAATGGTACCCTAAGAAACATTTTCCTGCCAGAGCTCCCAGCTGTCTTCTTGACAGAAACTCTTGTGGCAGTGAGTGCAAATAGCTCAGTAAGTGGTTCTAGGGTAAATGTGAAAACTCTCCTCCACGCCAAAGGGAGATTTCTCAGGAGCATTTCACAATGTCACTCTCCACAAACATCAAGCCATGCCTGGTGGCAACCAGACTGACATTGCCTCAATATTTCTCTTCTCTTGATAGTACTTTGACAGACTGTTTAGTTGTGGTTTTTTCTTTTATTTGGTGGCTGCATTTGCAGGGTTTGTTTGTGCTAGCTATGTAGCAGTGTGCCCACTGGTGTATGAGCCGATTTCTCCTGCCTTCATAAAGCAGGGTTGCAACCACCTCTACTGCCATGCTTATGGTACACCCTGATCAGAACCTACTTCCTTGTGGTTTTATTTTGCCCTATTACACTTGGGAATATGGGCACTTATCAATCATGTCAAGATTCCTGAAGGCATTGTATAATCCTTGCTTTTCTGCTCTAGCTGTAAAGCCAAACAGCATCATTATATACCGATCTCCTATATGAGTCAGGTGAATCAACTTCACTGGCAAGAAACCAGTTCAGGGAGCATCTGAAATATATTGGTCACGTCACTGAGCTGTCCAATATTGTTATACAACTAAACAAGAGGAAAAATTTGTGCCTGAGATGCCAGACTCATGTCTCAAATGACCTCGAAAAAGATCATGGTGACATGCAGTGGTAGAGAAGAATAGTTTATTGTTCCTTGCAAGTGAACCTTGTTGTTTGGTGTCAACCAAAGTGTATCCCTTCACTGGAAGACTCCTGAGCTTATCTGCAGTGAATGTGGATGGATTTGTTAGTTCCCTCCTGCTTGTTCTAGCCCAGTGTCACAGAACCAAACAGCACTGACACAAGTAGAAACTTCAGCCAGAGCAGAGGGGGTTCCTGCCCTTTGTGTCTCTAATACAGGTAGATGGATGCCCTCTACCTCTTGGGTTGTGCCTTGAAGAGACACCTTGGAGCTTGCTCACTGTTAACGGAGGCACTCTTTACTATTGTCCTGGTTTGTAATATTCATTAGAGTTCTTTCTTTTGATGAGTGGAGTGGTGCTTGGTAGGTTACTACCTGTGAAGTCTTTCAGAACTAAGTTTCTGTTTTGATTCCTCTCAGGTTCTGTTAAATGCTTCTACATTTCTGATCATGTTTTTGCAAGAGTCCAGCTTTTAGTTAAATTGACTGTTCTGGAGAATAGGCATCCTTTGGTGACAGTGGTGTTTACAGGCCATAGCTGAGTCAGCTGATACAGTGGACAGTGATAATTGCAGAGAATTTTTTTTTAATTAAAACATCCAATTTCATGTGAACTGGAAAAGCTTTTTTAATTCTTTCTTCTGAAGTATTGTGCATGTGATTGTTCTAAGTTTCTCTTTGAGAATATCTAAATTTACTCTCTTCTGACTTCTGAGGAGTAGACAGCAAGACATCAGGGCTTTATGGGGAAGAAAGCTCTGAAATGGAGGAAGAGAGAGAAGCTTGCAAAAGAAAGTTACTTGTCTGTATTTACTTGTTTATAATAGTAGTCTGCAGTGTCTCTGAGGATACATTTACAAAGCTAAGCACAGGCAGCATACCCTGCTGTGAGTAAGCTGGGTGTGAGTCAGTTTACACATGAAAGCCACGTAATCCATCCCGGTTTTGATAGTCCAACTGCGGTGTCACACAAATGCTGCTGCTACTGGCTTTTTAATGGGAATGCAGCCATGGTTGCCCAGGGCAAACCATGGGCTCGGCAAGAGTGTGGGGACATGCACGAGAGGAGCAAATACCTTGCACGTGATTTTTGCTATGCATATGGCCTTTGCAAGCAGCTTTAAAACCGGCATGTGCTCACTTCTGCTTTGAGACGCCTTTCTTCTGCCGCAGGTGTGCCCGGAGAGACTCATTTACACCGAGGCCTCTGTGAGCAGCAGGCCCTCCCTTTTTTAATGGAAGTACCTGCAGACAGAGGGGTTCTGCTTTTATGCTTTTGTGTAATCTAGCCTTTATTCCTCAAAGGCATTTTCCTGCCGATAAGAACAAAACCCTACACGCAAATGTCTATTTCTGCCAGCATCCCTAGAGGCGGTGTCGCCTCTGTCCCCGCCTGGCTCTGGATGCGCTGAGCGCTGGCAGCAAACCCTCATCGGCAGCACAAAAGCTGCCTTGGCCTGCCACGCCGGTTACCTGGCTGGAAGGACACTCTGGTGAGGGAGCTGTTTGGAAGAGACATTCTGAATGTCAAACTTTTTTTTTTGGTAATGGCTCAATCTTCCTGAAGTGCTGTACTTATTCTAGATTTTGCAAACATGACTGTGTTTTTATGCAAATGTAGCAAGCTGCTTTTTTTCCCCTTTTTTTTCCTTTCTTTGTTTTTCTTTGGAGGAGAGCTGGCTGAGTTCTTCCTACTCTCTAGGTCAATAATACATTAAGATAGTGGTGGAAAATTCAAACCCCACCCCTTTCTTACTTTAAGGTAGTTGGCCCCGAATCTTTTATTTAATGAACTGTAATGCAATAATCCTTTACTCTGCTTTAACCCTGTTGCGATGAGCTCCCTTTCCTAAAAACATGGACACAGATATACGAGTATAAAGGTCTTACACAATTTGTGGCTATATCTATAGTGTGCATCTCTAACTATAGCTGAATCCTGTGTAACAGGTAAGTAGTACATGGTGGTGCATGAAACATGGAACAGCCTAAGTGACAGAGCAAGGATATCAAGGTTCTAACTGTCTGTGTAGGGTTTTACCTCAAGTAGAGGGTGTGAAAGTTATGGTGATATAGGACCCCTCACCTCGAGTAATTCCAGCAAAATATATAACTCAAGGCTGTTGCAACTCTAAGCATAGCTGAGTAACATGAGTTTGATATGTTGTGATTCCACTGATCTGCAGCAACTGTCCGTGTGGACACCATTGGTTGCTCCCAACAGCACAGCAATGCTGACCTTAAATATCAGTGACAGCGTTAGACACAGCATCAAGCTAATACATGCATGTGAAGTTAGTGGTGGAGAAATACTGATGTCAATTCATAAATGAATTTTGATCCAAACACAGAAATTATTCATATATGCTGCAGATACCAATCACATTACAATTGTAAGTATATGAAAGAGGTGTCTGGTTCTGATGGCACAGGTGCAGACACGGGTAAGATATAAAACCAATTTGCTCTCTTCCTCCTATGGGAACAGCTCTATAGGTGTGAAAGATTTAACTGCATTCACATTAGAGAAGCCGTGCTGGTTTAGTCCAGTGTAGCTAAGGAGGTTGTTATGCTAGTGTAGACAAAGACATGCTAGTGTAGATGAAGACTTGAGGTTAAGACTTGATGAGGGATAGAACATCACTTGTATTTTCTTTGTAGTTAACACAAAATATACACAGAAATGAAATGCTGTGCATTAATAATTTCCATGAATTTATTATGTCAGATGCAGAACAGAAAATCTGTTGCTGATCACAATATTTACATTGTACATCATTCTCTAACATGAAAAGTTCATAAGCCATTAGGATAATGATTTCTACCATTACTTGTCAGTAAAGTGTGAAAATACTTTTTTATTATCCATTTACATTAATTTCAACATGCATGCATTTAGTCAGAAACATGGACTTTTTGAAATTATTGCTTCTCCTGATTAATGTGACCCAAAGTTTCCTGATTTACCAAATGACAAAGAACAACATTTTATTAATGGTGCCTGTTTTGTGTATAAAGCTTTGCATCTGAAGAGCTTTAATCTATTAAATGGAAAGGCTTAGAGATACTCAAAGTTAAATGAGAAAATATATTTGTAGTGTGGTTGCATGTTGAGGACTTCACTCCTAATACAAACCAGTAGTGATCTTTTACCTTTGGATGAATGGAATTTTTGAGATGCTGAATTATGTAGTCTCTAAGGTGAAGACAATCCTGACATAGCCATCCCTATGCAGTGCAATTTTAAAATGTTGTTCATCCTCCTCTGAGAAGGAACTTTCCCTGCTGCACTTATATTCCTTCAGGTTTGGATGGCAAAATCCACAGGTAAACTTGAGAGTGGGCATAAGGAGACAATCTCCACATATCTCACCATCTCCTCCCTTTAAGATAGCATCTGAAAAAACTGTCTTTTGCTGGGAGTTTTTGAGTCTTTTAGACCAAAAGTTTGGAAGGAAATAAGGATTTTCTGGAAATAACAAGGAACGTGTCCCAGGATAAGCAATAACCCTGTGCTAGATCAAGGACCAGGGACCTGAATTTTCAGTATTTGGCTCACTAATTCAAATCAGTAACACAAACTTCTGCTACTAACCCTGCTGTGACAGTATTGACTCTGCTCTTCCTGTAGTACTTCTCTCTTGTAGAGCTAACAAGCTCGTATGTGAGGCTCAGACTGGTTCCTCCATAAGCAGAGACCCTCACCGCCATGCGCTGAAGCCTCTTTTTTGTTCTGGTTTGAAATGTCTTCGTTTGCTCTTAATCCAGAAAGAGGAGATATTTGAAATCTTGGATTAGAGACAGTAAAAGCATTTTCTGTTTACTTACTGTAATGTAGAGCTGGGTTGAAAGCGACAATATTTATCTCTACTCCTTTTGTTTTCTCTTTCTGTCAACATTCAAGTGAAAAGGAGTTTGTCCTCCACGTTTGTAGAAAAAACAATTTTAACAATTTATTTAAAAGTGTCCTTGGAAACAAAACATATTTTGCCCAGGCAAGCACTGTTGCTCAAGGAGCTTGAATATGCACTCAGCTGGGTAATAGGAACAACATCATGTGACTAATAAAATCAATGTCTGATAAGTAATGTGGTTAAAACAGAAAATGTTCTTGATCAATCTGGGGTAATTTTATTTTTTAATCTGACTGAAGAATAAAATGCAACTAGTCTAACAGTGGAAATTTTGCTGTAGAAAAAGGTAATTCATATACAGCAGGATTTTAATAGATCTGATTGAGCTCTACATGAAAATAGCATCTCTGATTTAATGCTATCTTAACTTAGTCAAGAAAGCATTAAACCTTTTCTTCATATAAAGTGTTCCATGTAATTAAACCAATTTCTGCCCTTAGTCCTGACATGCTTTGTGGTTACAATGCACTGCATATTGAAACATAGGCTTACCTGTCATTAAACATAGCTGGGAAGAGATCTGGAATAATTCTGTACTTTCTAACTGCTGAAATAACTGCTAAACATTAGCACTGTAACTTGCTGGCAAACAACAAGGCATCAGGACACTGTGAATGTGGAAAGGGAGCTTGAGAGGGTAACACTGATAGAAGTAAACACTGCAGAAAGAGTTCAGGAGCTTCTTCGAAGTCAGGCGAGGGTATTTCATACCCAGGTTGAGATGTCACCGTGTTCAGTTTGGCTGAAGAAGGGGCATTCACCTAGGTAAGAAAGTAAAAAATGGTGGTTCACACATTCAGCTTTGACTCACTGAGAGTTATCCAGGAATAACGCTCCTTCAGAATCTGGCATTTTAATTTCTGCTCAGCCCTTATGCCAGTAGAATACACCAATTGCAGTTCAAGTCCTCCATTTAAGGACTGTAGTCTTGATTCCCATGAAAGCAGACGTAGGGAAAATCTCTGGGGTGTAGAAAATAAAGCAAGCTGTCCAAACTAATCACCACAGTGATTCCGAATTCCACTGTGGCCTGAGAAGGTCATTAGGAACAAAAAAACTCTCCGAGGAACATTCTGCTGGCACTTCACACTCCTGAGGAAGGTATCTGCAGGCAGCCAAGCATGCAGCATGCCTGGAAAAGTGGGAGACACTCAGGAAACTCATATTGTGCAGCAACATGGCAAGTTAAACCAGAAATGTTTAAACACAATAAGTAATCCTAAGCAGGAACCGCTATGCTCGAGACGAGAGCTGAGTTTCACAGTGAAGGGAAGAGCCTCAGTGTCACAGCCCCCACCTCTTTGGTGCTTATCACTTGCACAGGGCTGTGGGATGCTCAGCCAGCAGGAAGGCAGCCGTGGTGCACAGGCAGGCTGTCTAGAGTAGGATAATGAAACAGCGTGCTCCTTAGTAACTGCATCGAGGAGGGGAAAACAGTATTTACTTACCTTAATACCAGGCTGCAGCAAATGCCTTTAATACATAATGTTAAACAGGCAATTAATAGACAAACATTTCTATATCTAGAAATATGGTGGTATTCAAGCTAATCCCTAACGATACAGAGCAATCTCACTAAGCTTATTAAACTTCATATCCAAAGGCAGTGTATTTACTACAGGGCTTTCATATCTAGTGGTGAAATTCCAAGCGGTTATATCTTTTAATTTGAAGGTAAGCACTGACAGATCCATCACGTGGAAACAGCCAGTTGTAAACTGAAAATAAAGAAACAAAATACTGTGGATTAAACGTGTTGCCTGCGTGCTGCTTTCTATCACCACATACCAGGATACTGTTTCCGTATCAATGAGATTTGGCAACAAAAAGGAAGAATATGGAGGAACACATTTGTTTTACACAGCACTGCACTACCAGGGCTGTGTGAGGAGTACAAAGCCAAGCCAGTGAATTTCTGCACCAAAGTCAACAAATAAGCTGATCGACAGTGTTTGCTGATAACAACCACAGTCTCTCTGTTACAGCCAGCCAAAGCAATCAAAACTCAGTAAGCATGAAGGGACAGTATAAGCAAGACCTACAGTTAATGGATGAACAACGACAGCCGCTCAAGCTTAAAGAGAGCTTGCTCACAAGAATTTGAATCTCCTTGCTACTTGTGGCAGCAACAGAAGTGGTTTCTTCTGGCAGCATTAGAAATAACCCCCAGAATAACTGGTAAAGAGTGGATGTTAGTCCTAGGGCTGTTACACTGTGTTTCAGCTTGTTTTCTTGGCAGCGGTAACAGGGGAGTATAATTCTGTGAATCATGAATATGATTCATGCTAGCCAAACTGACCTTTGAAAATTGGGAGTAGGCAAACATATCAGAAAGAGATTCAAGCTCTAACAAATAAGCTGATAAAATGAATGAATGGAATTTACAGACCCTGCCAGTCTATTAAGAGGTCACTTTGACAGCCCTGTAGGTCCAAATGTGAGAGTTTCCACTCTCTCCTGCATACCTGAGCAGTCATTCATACATACCTAATGATGAGGTGTATTCCCACCATTTTGGCTATTCATGCAGATGGCTCTGTGATAAATCTGTATGCAGACTGCGATGTGAGGTACAGAAGACAATGCATGTGTTTTTACGGGTCTGTGTGTTCATCAAGTTCCTGACAACCTTAAGCCCAGCTGAGACAAAGATTGAGAGACGTGAAAAAAGAAAAATTATGGCAGATGTGTAAAAACTTTGCATTATCACCTATAGCTGCCCTTGACCTGACCTAGGGCTGGACAAGGGCCCTGCTCTGAGCAGGCAGTAGTGTTGGATGACCTCCAGAAGACCCAACTGACAAGTCCCTGTCTCTGTGCGAGTTGTCTCTTGTCTCCTGTGTGCTCACACAGGAGGAACCTACACGGGAGATGTGGCAGTGACTGGGGCAGGTGCAGGAGATGACCATCAGCTTATTGTGAAGTAGACTTCCACCAGGAGAGCACTAGAATGTCACCATTCTTAAAGGCTTTATCAATTAGTGGCTGTAGATAGTTTCAGTAATGTGGTTTGCAAGACCTATGCCCTAGCTCAGGTTTGCTTCGTGAGAAATCGTAGGCAGCAGAAGTACTGGAGGAAATTTAAATGATCCCTTAGCTGGACTGTTTTCTTAATCAAAAGATCCTTGACATGGGTTGAGAACGTGACCTGCCATAGCCCTGGAACACATAGCTCCATGTCACAGTAATGGAATGTTCTTCCAGGCACCCCTGTGATAACCTGTGCCATTACTGGGTTTATAACTTCAGTTTTTAGTTAAGCCTTTAGAAAAATTGGCACATGCAGTTTGAGCACTTCTGAAACTGTGGCTTCTCTACATAGTTGTATTTGATTGCTGTATATGAGCCCTTAAAGCATTTTGGAGTCTCTCTAAAAGAGAAAAGCTGTTTAATATAAAAATCTGTTTCCTTTTTTTAGTCCTAATAGCAGGGTAAACAAACAGTGTTGAGAATTGCATGTGACTGGAAGATTTGAGGTTTGCTTAGAGCCATTTCAGTGGTTATTTTGAACCTTTATAGCAAAACAATATCATTTCTTTTTTTCACATTCATAACTTACTAACATGTTTACATTTTCAGCTGAACATTTCCATTCTTGGCTGTGCTGAAAGGTGATACTCTGTTTACTGGCTGTAACACTGAGCAAAATCCCTTAAACCTTTTGAATTACCTCAGGTTGAAAAGTATAATCCATTATCCAAATATTCTCCCTCTGTTTTTCTAGTACAATAATATTACACAACAAACTGAAGATGAAAGCCTGGCCCTGATACAGCAATTGCTAAGGCTTTCTTTGGCCTCAGATGAAGGAAGAAGGTTTAAAATAAAAACACCTCTGTGTCTGCTCCATGAATGTCTTGCTTAGATTGCAACTCAGTGCAAAGAACCATTTGCAGACGTCTCTATAAAAGTTTCCTCTACCTGTGTGGATGAGAGGATGGTACTGAGACCACCACAGTCAAACTGGCATTAGGTCCTTGAAAACACTATGAGGATGAAGACCCAGAATCCTTTAATATAATTTAAAAGGAAAAAACCCAAACCAACCAATCAAACAAACAAAAAACCAAAAAACCCAACCAAACTAAGAAACCAACAACAAAACAACTCAAAAAAACCCCCAACAAAACCACAGCAAAATAAAACATAGCTTTGATAGAAAGTGAACGTAGCCATGAATGGGTATATACAGAGAAAGACTACATGTATTTGCACCTGTACACACACACACACACAAACACACCCATATGCTCTATCTGAAAAAAAACTAAGGTCATGATCTGAGTTCCTTCAGCACTTTGTCCTCCATTATTCTTCCTGTTACACTGACTTTCTTAAAGTGTGAGGCTACAGCCATGTGCACAGATAGTTTGTCTCCATGCAAACTTTACTAGTTAAAGAGGGAACATTGCTTATTTCCTGGAAGATATGAGCTTTAGCACACAGCTGGAGTAAATTAAATGCTAACATCTCATTATGCATGAGAGTTTCTTTTCCTTTAAATAATAATAATTTAAAAAATGTGTAGGAGGCTAAACATGCAAAACTTTTCCTTTTTTTCTTTTTAACTGCAGTTTAAGCTATGCAATGTAACACAATCATTAGAAGCCAGTAGCAGTTTTTGCTTCTGCTTAAATGTATATTTAATGCTGTGTTTTGTCAAAAATTAGAGAATCAAGAGATCATCCCATCCATCCTTTTACCCACAGCAGGATCAGCTATACTTACATCATTAGCTCACAGATGCCAACCTATTCTGGGAGGCTTCCCAGTCAATCTATTCCTGTGCCTTGCTATACTTACCACCAGAAAGTTTTTCCCTGATGCCTGTGCCAAACCTCTTGTGTTGCAAGATGAATTTATTAGTATTCACTTTTACTCTTTTTTTCTCCCCCTCCTCCCCTTTTCTAACACAGTACCTAAAAATGTACACAGTACTTCACCTGAATTTTACAATTGAAAGAAAAGAAAAACATAATTTTCTTGCAGTTTTTGCTCCTGTTTATACAATTCAGTATGCTTTTTTTTTTTTTTTTGGAGGGGAGTGGTTTTTTGGACAATAATCTGATACTATTTACTTATGTGACACATAAGCTCTTTTCTGCAGATCTCCTACATGTCCAGATGTTCACCACCTGTGTTCATACAGGTGATTGTTTCTGCCTGCTTTAGAAAGTTCTATTTGTCTTCATAAAGTGAATCTCCTTTTTTCAGTTTGTGTTTCCAATTTGTCAGAATCTTCATTCTTTCTTCCCTTTCTCCCTTTCCGTGTTGGTGTAACGTGTAGATTTAAGAAACATTATCTTTTCCATCATCCAGCACATTAACAACATCAAAAGCTGGAAGACTCAGTAGAGCCTTACGGACCACTATACTGATGTCATTAGTAATTCTCCTGAATATACTTTTTTCCCCCAGTTTTGTACTCACAGCCTTATTTACAACCTTACCTGCATGTTATGCAAAGCGCTTAATATTTTTAAGCCTACATCTCACCCTGCTGGTTATCTTCTGTGGGTGCACAACAGGCACCCCGATCTGAAGTTGGGATTGGAAATTCCCATACGCAGACTGACATTACTGCTACTGTGGCTGCATGAATTGCTGTGGAGAGGGACCGGAGGAGTCAGGTAGCCCTCAGCAGGTACCCACTCTGAATTAATATATATAGATTCAGCACAAGAGCATATCAAACACTGGTAGTTTCCATGGAAGTCTGAGGTTTAATTGAGGAGATTTAATCTATTCTGTGTCAGTATCCCAAGATACTGCAGTTACAATTTTCCATGTATGTACCTACAACTTTGCATCAGGGGTATATGAAACCTCTCTCCCCTGCATGGGGTGGTTTGTGACCGTTTCTGTGGAAGCAGGCATGGCTGGAGAAGGGCTTCACTGCCATCAAAGCCAGGGGTCTGTGCAGGCAGCGGCACTGCTGGGGTACTTACCTTCTCACCGGTGGGAAGTGTGCTCTCAACCGGCACATACAGAGAATCACTTCACCGCAGCTTCACAGATGTGAAGGACAGAGAGGTTTGTTTGCCTCCTTGCTTGTTTAAAATAAGAGATAGTAGAGTGGTTCTGTTTATTTTTTCATGGCAGAGCTGTATTAAAGTTCATGTACTCTGCTGAAGGTCAGGAAGACTTGTTTGAATCCAGAGTGCTCTGGGTCTTGTCTTGCGTGCACATGCCATGTGATTGGGCTTAACGTAACACAGAGGGTCACAGGCCGAGAGAAGACTACAAGTCTGCTGGCCTGTCAGTCAGTAGTGACAGACATCAGTGAGGCAGACCGAAATCCACTCCTCCCTTTGCTAACGGGGAGCTTACACAACTACCTTGCTGTGTTTCTTCAGTCCTGACTACCTCGCAGTTCTACAGCATGTGCATGGAGGATTGGGATGCAGAGCTGCTCCTCACAGCCTTCCAGCCTGGAAATACTTTATTTGCTCTCTCTGGTTGGGGTAGGGCTGCTTGCAGCTTGGGAAATGCTGAGGGAGACTGATGTGTCCTTGCCCTACATCTGTCACTCTTAGCCTGCAGTTGGGTAGACAGGTACATAGGATTGATTCAGGGCATTTTTATGCTGCTCTCACGATCTTAGTATAATCTAATGCAGCTCCACTGTCAGGTTTTTGCAAATGCAGCCTGACTTTGAGGTTATTTACAGCCTGGCTAGCTGGATGTTATCCTTCCTGTCTTCCTTCTTGTAATTCCCAACAGTAATCTCATATCTCAATATTATACAATGAAAAAACACTAGATTGGCAACAAAAAAATTGAGTAACTAGTTATTGACAGTAATTATTCTGGAATTTGTCTGGATTCCTCTGCTTCACTTTATCTGACATTCATTTTTTCTGATCCAACCTTTTGCTCACTTACTTTCTTGTTCAAGTAAAAACATCCTTAATGACCTTTTCCTGTCCAGAAAAGAAACTTCTTTCACAGGAAAAGAAAGGTTGAGCAGAGAACAGCTTTCACTGGCATATGTGTTGTGACTACTTTATAATCTGTAAAATATATGGGAATAATATATAAAACAATGCTAATAATAACAGGGCCTCCTGCAAAAGGAAGGTAGGCAAGGTCTATGACACATTTGACAAATAAAAAGGCAATGCATTGAAGGATAATATTTTGCCACAGAATACCAGGGTAAGCTCAATAAAACAGGTGGGAGAAATCTAGCAGTTGGTATTGGGTACTGCTGATGTATCAGAGAATGCAGCCCAGTAGGAACAGATCTGTGGAGTGAAACAGCTGAACTAAATTACTAATGTAGGCACTCACCATGACCAAAGAGAGGAAGCAGAGCAACAAAAAATGAGGAAATATATTAAATCTAAAAATAAATAGTCAAGCTTAAATTATTGCAGCATGTAATGAGGCTTTTGCTGCTCTGGATGACAGAACGTCATGTTGCAGTGAGTACATTAAAAGAAAGTGTCAAATGTGCAGTAGCCCAATGGTACTTCAGGACATCTGAGAGTCTTCTCAGGCTATTTTATTTAGTTTTTTATGGCACCTGTCCTGAAATGAGGAAAGAACTGAAATCAGGAAATTCAAAACAACATCATGCTCCTAGAGTTTCAGGGACACGGGCAATACAAGTGAAGTGAAAAATGAAGCAACTTAATGCATGCAATACTGGGAACATGATTTCAATTTCTTAAAAAAAAAATCAACCACCCCATAACAATCATCAACCTCTAATTCTGTTTTCTTTTCCACAAGGTCTTATACTTCATTTACAACCATGGCCTCGGAGCAACTTCCCATATTGCCTAAGCGATGTGTCTACCATCTGTCATCTATCTGTTTTGTTCTTCTTCAGAGAGGCATGGCAGTGGTGTCTCTTCTTTTTGTTTGGTTACTAAGGGGTTTTTGTTTCGTATTTTACTTACAAGCTTTACTTACAACTTATATGCTTCTTAGGGGAGAATGAAAGTGCTAGAAAGATTCATGATTACTTGTAGTTCCTTGGAAAACCTATTCAGATAAGCACCTGTGAAAGTTCTGTGCATTGAGAAAAAAAAATAACAAAAACCACCAAGAATTACTGTTGGGTATCTTATCAAGATACATTAGTAAAAGACATGTTTTGCATGGAGGTGGGTACCTGTATATATGTTATCTGGGAGTGGAGGGAGGGAATTGTAGAGTTTTGTGGGAGATGAGGGTATTAAGGGAGTTTGTAGTGCAGCAGTGACCACTTTTTCCCTCCCTCCTAGATGTCCTTGTGCTTTTCTTCTTGGGTTGCTCTTAGCTCAGGGCTGAAAACAGGGATGATGACACTGCAGTGAAATTACCCTATCTGCCTTCAAGAAGGCTCATTTAGCTTGTCTCCATTTGCTAATCTTCTTCTGCAGCCACACTAGGCAATCAGAGCAGCAGTGAGAGTAGCGAGGAAGGTGCAGAGGGAAAATGAGAATAACCAGGTGCTCGAGGCACTCGCTGACCAGCTGCACAAAACCAGCATTCCCAGCCCATGGAGCAAGGCGTGAGAGGTGGGTCTGGGCTGTGTTGTGAATATGGAATGAGCAATAACTGCTGCTGCCGAGCTTTTAGATGGAGAAGGGCATGCTCTGGGAGTTTCTGTGCTGAAATCACTCCAGTTCTCCAGCTTGCAAATGCTAAAACAAGAAATCCCTCAGTGGAGCAGTGAGTGACGTTCAACCTAGGAGCCTTGGAGAACCAGATAGCTACAAACCTCTGGAGCTTCTCCCTCATGCCGCATGCGGTAAACCTGAACAGGCTTGCTAAGCTTTACCACACCATTTATGTTGTACCCCCCCCTTCTCTGAGAAACACTGCTTTGTTTTTGTGAGCTGCCTGGAGAAGGAAAATCTGTGTAGGCTTCTTAAAGGTTTCCACAGCTGCCTAGTCGCAAATACGGCAAATGGCAATAGAGTTCTCATAAGGACTAATCCTTGCCGTGACAATACTGCAGTATCCAATTCATGTTTGTTCTGCAGTTGCCCCTGCTGTCATCTATTAATCCCTGAAAAGTGGCCCTTCTGAGGGTATTATATGAGCACCTGTTTCATCAGGACTACGGGATGCATTTATGCACCTATCAAACACATGTAAGGGAAGAGTAATGCGGAAAGACATACCAGTTACATTTGCTCCAAAGGAGAGAGTCCAAACTCAGTATTAAACAATGCTGAGCCAGGCCTGTTCCAATCCCATTTTTGTATTTACACATAGTATTTAGCAATAAAATAGTGTGCTTCAGAGCTGGCTGTGCTGGCACCATTTTGGAGTCCTGTTATTAATAGCTTACGTGACAGGCATTAAAATTAACTATGGAAGTATTTTGAAGAAAGCAGGAGTTCATGTACTAAAAAGCACACGTTGGAGGACCTAATCAGCTGGAATGTGCTTTGCTTTCAGTGTGCAAGTCTCACATAGCACCGCAGGTTTGGAAGAGTAGATTTCCTGCATCTGAAAGTTTACTGTGGCCTCATGGTGGTTTTGTGCGTTTTCATTCCTACCTGAAGGGTGTAATGTTTTTCTTTGTAACTTTGAAAACTGAAAGTGAACATTACTGCGAGCTCACACAGACAGCAGAGCAGCTTAAAACTCTTGCTTCAGCCGCACAGGCTGTTGCTGTTGTTACAATCAAGTTTCACACGACTTTTGTAATCTCAGTTTTGTCTGTCCTTACAGGAACTACAAGTTTTTCTTCTGTTTATCAGTGAATGTGAATGCTAGATCTTAGCTGTGATTTTAGAAAAGGCCTTATTCTTTCTTTTGCAAGTAAAAATTCCTGTCAACACGTGAGCCAATTTTTGTATTTAGAGGATATAAGCAATACAGAAAGGTAATAAAAAAGAAGAGACAAACCGGTTAGTTTAAAGCTCTGGTTCCAACTGATTTTCATGTGATACTTAACCCCCTTTTCAGCACCTTGTCCTCCCCACGGGCTTTACCTTCTTGATTTGAAGAGCATCAACGTTCAAAATTATCCTGCTGTCATGAACTGTTCTTGTCCTCCCCCATTACATTTCTCTCTCTTTGTGCTCTCTACAAATATGTCTCCTGGTTATGTTGCTGTGTCAGAAACAGTCTAATAAGTGGCAGCCAAAGGTGGGAAGGAAAATAAGAACAACCAAAAGCACACAACCCTGTCGTAAGGGTTTTCCCTGATAGCTGGTTTTGTACATTTTCCTCTGCAAGATCTTGACTGAAAGAAAGCTTCAAAACATGTAACTTATCAGTTCCTTCCTGGATTTGGGTTTTTTCCCCCCGCATCTCTCAGTCATCTTTTCATACATACAGGATTATTTTTTAAAAGGAGACCTGCCTGTTGATAATGGCAGGTAGGCAAAAACTGGAAAATTATCTTACCTCTCTTTAAAAGAAACACCTAGCTCATGGGGATCTGTGCATATACAAGGACTTGTCAGCCATTCTAGTGCAATTCTTCCATTAAAGGACTATCAATTTCAAGGGTATTTTTATTGTTGGCCAGTTGTCCAAATCATTTGAGCAAAAAAAAAGAACCTTGCACCTAAATCCTTGAAGTTGTATTTTGAAAGTGGTGGCTAGTCCTGCAAGGGAAACATCTTTTAATTCCTTTTTTACTCTAGTTATGACAGTCTTGATGTGTTTTCTTTTTTTCCTATCAGATTATTTGTTGAAATATAGTATGTATAGAGATAGTGTGAATGCATCTGATATTCACTTGAGAAAGAAGACAGATTGTATATCCTCATTTCTAGGAAATGAGGTTTCAGTTGTCCTGATCACCTGAACAAACACCCAAAGGGACACCTTTACTGGTACAGACGAGGTCACAGTCTCTCAAAATCAAGCCCATCTGGAAGGGAAAGCATGGTTTAGTGTTAATACCTGCAGGGTGGTGGGTGGATGTGAAGGGTCTGCAGCACCTGCGATTTATAAGAAAAGCAAGAGAAATGCAATTTGCCTTCACACTAGGAAAGGCACTGATCCTCACTCGGCAGTCTGTGGGTCCTTCTGTCTCAAAAGGTATCTGGAAACCAAATCTCTTGTGCATTTAATCCATTTCTGCTAAACAGGACTTTCGTTTTGTAAATGTAGGCCAGCCCTTAGAAACATAGGCCAGAACTCTTCTGCATTTTAAATAATTAATTCTCTACCTGCTTATTTCCTAAATTCCTTGCAAAGTGGCCTCAGAGAAGCATAATGTCAAAAATCTTGCAGTTTGTGCACACTAACATAGGAATGATTTATGTGCAAGTATAGAGAGTGAGGAGGGACAAAGAAGGCAAAATGAGCCTTTGACACTTAAGAAGCAATGGCAGGTAGGTGATGAGTGGCACCATGCACACAGAATCCTAAGGAACACCTGTGAGCATTGTAAATTGAGTGGAAGAGCTACGTGTTGGGCTGAGCTGGTGCATAATTGGAACCCTGGAATGTATTTGTGCAGTCTGCAGCAGGCGTACAGAAATATGTGGACTTGGCAAAAGCTGTCAGTAGCATCAAATAATTATGAAATACTTGAAAGCCCTAGGTAAATAACCACTTCAGAATTGGCAGGCGTCAATGGGTCATTAATTATTTTGTTATTTCCTTCTTTATACGGTGAGCTGTTGTAAATCCCTAGTGGAAAATCCAGTGAGGCAGAGGGGAGAGTGCAATCAGCAGTCCAAGCAATAAGAACAAAAAGAAGAATGGCACTTACAAATTTTCCTACAAACTCCACAGTCCTTTCCAATTCCAGTCTGATAGAAAGGATTTAGCTGAGTAGCTTGGCTGGGTGAAGTGTAGTTTTTACAAGGCTAACACAAAGCACCAATACATTTGATTTGGTGGATGTTTAAGCTCCAACAATAATACTCGGCAAATTCAATACTTTAATCATTGTGACCATAAGAACCAAGTGTTTGTAATGTTCTCAGGATGTGTACAGAGTAATTACATTGGATTTTAATAAGACTTGCTGTGAATTGTTGACCAATGATTCACTATGAGGGAAAAAATTAATTAAATTTTAATGTGAAAAGTTATTGTTAATTAAAAGTTGTATGAAAAACAGCCATAAAAAGTAAAGAAGGTGGAAAGGTTTTGAAATTACAAAAAGGGCATATAAAGGAAGAGAATAAGATATACCTTTGTCCTGGATTTTACCTGATATGATATACCTGGAAAGACATATCCACATGCAGATTTTCTTCTCCTGCCATCAAAATATGCCCCAGGTAGATGCACACCCTGTGACAGATGATAATATTCACCCAAGGATGTAGAGGCAGGGTGGGCTGTAGGACCAGGGGGTGGGTCAGAGGCAGGAAGGACATTTACTTTCACATTGTTTTATATGTTTGCCTCTGTGGGATCTTACCAAAAACCCCACCGTTCTGGCTGAGGAACTGTTATGGAAATGAAGCCACCTGGACATGATGCCACTGCAGCCTTGGGGTGTATTTCAGCCAAACTCCCTGCCAGCTATCACCCTGTGATACCGCTTGCCTTCATCTACATTTCCCATCCCCTGGGCAGTCTTTGTACCTCCCCCACGGTGGCCCTTTTACAGGGCCTGTAAAAAGCCCTCTGGTTATGCAGAAGGTGGAGAGAATATGCCAGAAAAAAACAGGCACAGATCCTGAAAGTGACTGAAATATGTTTTGTGGTTCTCAATGAAAAACTGCGATCCTCAGGACTGCAGCTGAGTTGCCACCCAGCTCCGCTGGACCTGGGCTGCTGCAGGCTCCTTACACGTAAGGATCTGCTCTGGAGCGTGACCAGAACACGTAGGAGATGTGGTTAAGCAGTCCAGAGCCTAGTTCTTACCTCATTAGTACCCATGTTTTCTTCCTCCTCTGAGAGGTTTGGCTAGAGACTGGTGCATTCTTGCAACAGCTACCAGATCAATGTTAGCTCACAAGAGAGAAATAACATGGGGTTTTTTTCTGGATTTTTTATTGAAAGGATTTTGTGTGGTGAGTGCAATTTGAGTGGGAGGCATTTTGTGAATCTCGTTCTTAGGCATCCCTACAGACTGTGGTAACACTAGTCAGAGTTGTGGACCAGGTTTGGAAGACCAAACACCGTAAGCTAAATAATGTAACACACCACTATGTCAAGGAAGTCCTTTTTGGACTCCAGACCTGCATTTTCCTCCATAAAAAAGTTATGAGAGATCAGCAGGGACTCAAGTTGCTGGGGGGAAGGAGAGGGAGGAAGTGTCTCACCAAGGCTCCTTTTACAGATTGCTTTCTTGTTTTTCGGTCCAGAGATTCATGGGTCTTAAGTCACTTCATCATACATGTCTCATTCAGATCATTATAATGAAATCAGCAGGGTTAAATCACGCATTACAAAGTGCTTTTCTTTAATCATCAGTTTATCCAAAGGGCTGACAAGTGAGCTATTGCACTGGATAATCCAATGCCCATTTTCCCCTCAAGGATTAGGATTTATTTACTTGTAACTGACAAGCATCTACTATCTCATTTTGATGGTATTTGTGTGAATGAAATTTTAAAGACTTTCCCATTTTATGGTAAACTCTTATGAAAACATCTTCTTCAGTTTTCAAATAAATGCAGCTGTATATCTGTATAGTCAGCTTTAAAAAATCTCAGTTCAGTGGTCTGAAATATTTTGGAATATAACATGTTATTTGTGGTGTAAATGCTTTACAGTAAAATATTACTCACTTAACTCTATCAGGGGGTCAGTGACCAAAAGCAAAGCTATAATTGTACTCTAACCACTGAGATTCATTTTTTCCAAACAAAAATGAGCTTGAATTTCTTCCCAATGCTCCATATTTCTTAAAGGGCAAGTACATAATTAGAATTAAATCACAATTTTAATGTAGCTTTTTGAACACAGGACTTACAGTTCTAAAAGAAACCCACGTGGAGCTTTTAAAAGGTGCTTGCAGAACCTTGTACCTCTTGATTGCTGAAAGCGTCTCTAAATATTAAATCAATACACACATGTATATGACCTTTCAAAGAGCAGACCCTATGTCCTTCCCAGCAGCCTCATGAAAACTTTTCAGATAAAATGTCAATAGTGGGATCTTTTTCATCATATCCACTGATCAAAAGTTATGCTTGCTACACAGTGCTGTGAATATGGTGACATGAGACACACAACCATAGCTGCACCAATAAATTATAACATCAATCAAAAGTAATAATTTATTTTATCACTATTCTGTGGCCTAAATCACATCATTGTGTGACTATCAATAAGCACAGTTGAAAAATAAAATTGGCTGGAGAGGTTATCTCATCGAGAAAAATCATGTCTATCAAGATATAGCCCAAAATACAGAAAACCCATCCTGTGATAAAATGAAATATTTGAAGGTAATTTATTTCTAACACTATAATTCCCTCATGTATAATTAAAAAAAAAAAAAAGGCACTTGCACAGAAATTACTGACTGATCCCTAATCAGTATACACTGGCCTACAGCTATGCAATCGCATCTGATCTCCTCATCAGAGCCCTGCAAAGTCAAAGCTCTGAGGTCGGGGCAGGTGGCCACCCAAGCTCTGCCTCCTCCTCCCATCTCTTGCCAACTTGCTGGTTGGAGACAAGGACTCCTGTATCGTCACAGTGCCTGCCACCCGGGCGACCAGTTGTGAATGGGCTATTTCTCCCAGAAATTATGGGAGACGGCGGGGAGTGGGGATGGTATCTTTCTAGTAATGTTTTCACATTAGCCTTTGATACTCCTTTGTTGCTGAATCGTGCAGGACACTGAACCAAATTCTTTCTCATTTTGCCTGATTCTGTACAATGCCTTCAATCCATTTATACCCGTTCACTGGGAAAGAACTGTCAGCGACTGCACCCGTTTTTGTCATAATTGTGCATTTGATTATAATCATACTTCTTAATTTGACAAGTGCCTAAACATCCACAGTCTATTCACTCATCCTGTGCCTATAATCAATAATTCATACTCTGAATAACTCCATAAAACTGGCAAAGATGATGAATATTTTCTTTCTCTCTCAGTTTAAAATAAAATCCATATTAGTTTCATCAACTGGCAATTATTAATGTGCCTTACTTAACCAAGAATTGATTTGATTCTGACAAGTTCTTAATGTCTTTAAATTGTGGTAAATAATTGCTATCTATATTCAGCAGTTTAGTATACCAACATAAGCTGATCTTATTTTAATGGAAGACATAGTTGTAAAACCTTGCAGAATATTGGGTAAAAGCCTTCAACTGCTGACAGTCATTTCTTTTGCTTTAATGATTGTGCTGGACTGGGTATATGGGTAGCTACAGCAATAAATGGAGGCTAAACAAAGCTCAGGGCTCCAAACTCAGAAGCAAAATCAAGCTGCAGATTCTCAGGTTGTGACTCAAACTTAATATATATGAAACATGTCTCATCCCTGTTTCTATATTTATTTCTTAATAATCTGAAAATTGTTATATAAATGCCTACCTTTTAGAAATCCTCAAGGGTTTGGCATACCTATTAATAATTCAGGAGTTTGAAAGGATAGCCTGTCAGTGACATTAACTTGTCATAAAATTGGTACATTTTATCTTATAGATAGGGCTGTATTACATATACCTCATATCCACAATATAACTGCTGCGGTAGGTATTAGCTCAGCTATTTAGGCTTCTTTGTTTAGTGCCTTCTCTCTGTAAAAGCCTGTGAAAGAGAGAGGAAGATACTGCTAATGTTTTGGAGGACCATGGGTACGATAGGACTTTTTTAAAAATGTAAAACCACCATGGAATAATTTAAGGAGTATGATATGTTTGGGAAATGTAGTCAGTTTAAAGACCTCATGGCTTTTAACTTCATTATTCTTTTCTGGTTTTGACTGATATACAGTTTCATGTGGCTGTCCAGTGATGGATTTCTGAGTAAAGGACATTGATCCTATGAATTTGAGAATGAGTGGTGCTTGTACAGTAGCTGATTGAGGGTTCCTAAATCAAATTTGGGTTCTTAAATCAAATGTGATCTTGCCTATGGGTCTGTCCCAGGTCTTATTCAAAGAACTTGCTTCTGTTAGAAAAAAGGTCTGTCTTGCAATGTTCAATATCCCAGCAATGCGACTTATTGTAAAGAGCTGATCTTGTAGGTATAAGATGAAAAACTTTGGAATGAGGGAACCAGAGCTTGCTAATGTTTTCTATTTGTATGGATGGCATTAAGCTGCCCAGACCTCATGAAAGTAACAATGATTAAAAAAAAAAAGGTAAATCCTTTTTCAAATTCACAGAATGCTGGTAGAGGAGTGCTGCATGAATTTAGTAATTTGTTTATTTAAAATGGCACTGTAAGCATGAATTTCAGCCATCCTGCTGGACTAAATTGTACTTAAGTGGGCTACAAGTGTTGTTTAGGCCCCAGACATAAGCCTCTTCCCAGTAGGACAGCTTACACAAGCCTGCTGGAAAAATGCTTGTATTCAACAACAAATCTAAATTCACATTGAGTAGTAAACCTTGGTATAGTCTGAAATGATGAACAAACAGTCACTTGCAAAGCACATATTGCAGAAATATCCCATAAAGATACAGGAGCTCACATTAATCATCTGAGCTAGGACAATAAGTGACCTTTTCTAATAAGAAATGAAGCATCTAAAGCAGCCATTAAATTTCGCAGCAGCCTTATTTTCTGTATGTCTGTGGCATTCATCATCACACGATGTAAATGTCCTCAGACTGCCGACATTTGCCAATCATCCTTCACTAAGAGGAAAATTGGTCTGAAGGTTTTAGAGCACGTCTCCCCAAATTCTGGCAACGCCAAGGCCATTATAGCTCCTTTTCAGCCTTAAAATGAACAGAGAGCAGCTGTTGAGCAAGCAAGGTTAACAAACCTTGGAAAAGCATTAGTGTTAATTCATTTTTAGCCCTTTTCAAAGCACAAAAGTTGAAAATGACTGTCTGACACGGGCCCACTACTTTTCTCTGAGTCAAATCTACAAAGTCATTGATAAGATAGATAGCCTTTGGCTGTCAATAAAAATTCTCATGCTTGCAGGTCTAATTCATGAAAGGTTTTTAATAAACAGGGGCTGATAGGACTGAGATGGAGTCACTGCTTTAAGTTCTGCAGTTTAGGTTCAAACTCCAGACAGAGATGATAATTAGCAATCGAATAAAGATGCTGTAATTTGGTGGCTGGGGAATGCATTCTCTTGCTGGGCTTATGAACTCTCTCTGTCACTTCGAAAACTTGGATGTCTACTACTCCTTCAAGACCTTGTTTCGCTGGCACGTTTCTTTTAGCTACTCTATTAGGATTTTCTGCTTTGGAAATTTGCCTCAGGTCTCAGCTTCACAGAAAAGTTATGTTAAAACAGCAGCTAGACTCTGCAGATCAGGCAGGGACCTTGAAACCATCAGTGGATTTTCTTGCTTTCTTTTTTCCCCTCATTGATTTGCCCAGTTTTTAACCAATACCCCCAGCTTCTGACTAAGAAGCCATCACTTTTGACACCGGGCCCTCCACAGCCCCAGACATGTCTTGTTCTGCATCGGCACTGAGGAGTTGGTAGTAGACCAGGTTTTCATAGAATGTTTTAGGTTGGAAGGGACCTTAAAGACCATCTAGATCCAAGCCCCCTATGTCAGGCTTCACTGAGTGCTGAAGTTATATGCTGGTTTAGGCACAGAGAGAGTTCTTTCCCACCAACGGATAATCTGTTTATGGCTACCAGCAGATGGGACCTTGGTGCTATTACTGTTTCAGCTTACGTGGCATTTGATACAGCTGACTTGCCTGAGAGATTTGGGTAAGTGGGGAGATCTCATCCCTTTCAAAATGCTTTCGTCCATTTATCTCTGTCAGGTCTTGGTGTGTTTATTAGGAACTTCCTCTACCTCCTCCCCCAGTAGCTCTCACCTGGAAAACTTCTGTTAAATGCCACATTTCTTCATTTTGGTGAGCTTAGATGTAATATTCTGTCACAGAAGATAACATTCGTTTATGGTGTCTTAAATGTCAAACATGAATGATCTTTTAATTCAGTGGAAAATGAGATTTGAAATCAAAAGGACCTGGTTCAAGGCAAAGAAATGAGAGTTGTAACTCCTTAAAAAGGGAACACCACTTTGATGAGAGGAAAAATCTTCATGTGTAGCCTCATAGGTGGACTACTGTCATCCCTTGTTTAGGTTATAGCATTGGATGCAGTCTCAGGTTTTCTTCTGTTCTTGGATGCTTAGTATAGTCACTGAAAGGAATGCCTGTGGATAGCAAAGAAACCCAGCTTTGGAGGGAAACCAAGTCTCTGTAATCCAAGTTTTGGTTTTCTGTGATACGGATTATTGAATCCTTTCTCCTTGGATATATCAAAATAACCTTTGTGAAAGCTTAGCTGGTCTATGATGCAGCTGCACATTGTCCAAACCAGACAGCTAAGAGAGCTATCAGTCCAGTTCTCCTTTGCTTTTCTTGGCACCTACATGCAGTTCCTGCTCACACTGAAAGTGTTTTTCTTCGTTTTTAAATTGTTGAACGGAATAGGTCCTGGTTATGCCAGTGTCCATCTGTTTGCCTGTGGATTGTGGTGTCAGTGACCAGCAACCAGCCAGAATTCACTGATTTTCAGTGTCTGTGGACAAATCTGAATTTGTCTTTAAGGACTGAAGCCGACACTGTGAACACTAGGGGCAAGTTGTAACAGTCACCTCTTTATGTGAACCTCTAACAGACTGCCAACATGTGTGCCAATGGCTTTACATTAAAATCTCCACCTATTTAATGCCGTGTAAGGCAGTGCAAAATAATGAGAGGAATTCCACGAGCTTTTAAGGTTAGGGCAAGTGTGGACAGTTTGTGAGTTATGTGAGCTTGAGCAGCTCGTATGTAACTTATATGTCTTTTCCTGTGGCGAGCAACAAAGTGTTTTGGTCCAGGAGCTTCTGGAAAACCCAGACCGCTGATTATGAAGGAAGCAAGTTACTATTGAGTACCAGGTCACCTTCATCATCCCAGCTCATCCCATCCTGGAAGGGCACTGCAGGACTGCAGGCAGCTGGCATGGTTTTCTTGCCTGAGAACAACTGCTGGTGCTTCCCCACCATTCTGGTCTGCAAGTCCTTGTTCCTTAAGAGAGACTGCAGTGAGATGGCAAGAATTCTGTCATCCCACCACACATTTATAAAGCTAGAGTCCTTTGTCAGGAGAACCCTGAGAGTCAACGGACAAGAATAGACAGATGCTTTTCTCCAACACCACCTTTAATAACCTTTCCAATAGTGGCATTAACAATTAAATGAAATGAATGCATGAAAATACTGATTGCAGTCTTTAAAATTTAGAATTAATTGTCTGAAATGTTTGCTTTTGTCCAAATCTGAAGACTTGGCTTCAGATATATTTTTTTTTTCTCATTATGCACTGGGCTTGCATTTTCCTCTGTGGCTCAGAAATCCTGAGTAAACCTCTTCTGTTAGAAATCCCCATGGGCAGGGATTTCACAGAGGAAAATATGACATATGATCATTGGTGCATTTCCCATATCAGTTCCAAAGTTGGTTGAGCAAAGCAAAGAACTAGATGATTATAGCTGTGAAGCTTCATTGCAAGACTTTTGAATAAAAATGCTTGAGTTCTGTATGACCTTTTTTACACCAAAATCTGACTTGCTGTCAGATCATGCATCATAAGCACTTTTCGTTAAGAGGTGGGAAAATATTTTCCGGACAGTTAACATTTTCCAGACCTCTGCTGCTTTGGGTGAAGACTGACAAATAACACAACACATCAAAAGACTGTTTTCATTTCAGTCCCCATTTTCTCTCTGCCCAAAATACAAAGCAATCCAACAAGTACTGCCCCAAACTTGAGACAGCAGGGGAAGAAAGACCATCAAACAAAGCCTTTATAAGGAAAGAGTTGCAGGGGCGGGCTATAGCAGTGGTACAGAAAATACCATTTCTTATGAAAGATTCAGTCATTGCATCCATGAACTTCTCACAGTATCAGCCACAGTTCCTGCCTATCCTTGAGCATTAATGAGTGCTGTAAAGTTGTCAGAAGCTCAGACCTTGAACCACAAAGAGAAAGCAAGCCCTCTGTCACATATTCACAGAGTAGAAGGGGTTGGAAAGGACGTCTAAAGATCATCTAGTCCAACCTGCCAGAGTAGATCACACAGGAACTAGTCCAGGCGGCTTTGGAAAGTCTCTGGGGAAGGAGACTCCACCACCTCTCTGGGCAGCCTGTTCCCATGCTCTGTCACCCTCACAGGGAGGAACTGTTTCCTCATGTTCAGTTTGAACCTTCTGTTTTGCAGTTTATGGCCATTGCCCCTAGCCCTGTCACTGGACACCACTGAGAAGAGCCTGGTCCCATCTTCCTGACACCCACCCTTTAGATATTTATAAGCACTGATAAGATCCCCCCTCAACCTCCTCTTCTCCAAGCTGAACAGACCCAGCTCTCTCACCCTTTCCTCACATGGAAGGTGCTCCAGGCCCTTCATCACCTTTGTGGCCTTGAGCTGGACCCTCTCCAGTAGCTCCTTGT
>NW_010231357.1:0-23503 GCF_000690775.1 Eurypyga helias | reverse complement strand
ACGTTCTATCCCTTCGTCCAAGTCACTGATGAACATATTCAATAGGGCTGGACCCAGAACTGACCCCTGGGGGACACCACTAGCCACAGGCATCCAACTAGACTCTGCCTCACTGACCACAGTTCTGAGCTCTTTCCTCCAACCTGTTCCCAATCCACCTCACTGTTTAATGCTGAAGTCCATATTTCCTAAGCTTGTCTATGAGGATGGGAGAATGTGTTAAAAGCTTTGCAGAAGTCAAGGCAGACCACATCCACTGCCTTCCCCTCATCTATCCATCTAGTGATGTCATCATTAAAAGCTATCAGATTGGTCTACTTCCCCTTGTTGAATCCATGCTGACTACTTGTGATAAGCTTCCTTTTCTCAACATGCTTTGAGATGGCACCAAGAACAAGTTGTTCCATCATCTTTCCAGGGATGGAGGTGAGGCTGACTGCCCTATAGTTACCCAGGCCTTCCTTCTTGACTTTTTTTAAGATTGGAGTAACATTGGCTTTCCTCCAGTCCTCATGTACCTCTCCTGTTCTCCAGGAATTTTCAAAGATTATGGAGAGTGGCCTAGCAATGACTTCTGCCAGCTCCCTCAGCACTTGTGGGTGCATCCTATCAGGTCCCATGGATTTCTGAATGTTCAGTTTGCTTAATTGATTTCTAACCCATTCCTCTTCAACAGAGGCAAAAACTTCCTTTCTTGTGACTTCCTCTATGGTTTTCCAGCTCTAGGACTCCTGAGGGCTGGTCCTAACAGTAAAGACTGAGGCAAAGGTGGCATTTAGTAACTCCACCTTCTCCATATCCTTGGTCACCCGGGCACTTAACTTAGTTCAGCAGTGGGCCCACATTTCCTCTGGTCTTCTTTTCTCCTCCAATGTACTTGAAAAAGCCTTTCTTGTTGCCCTTGACCTCTCTTGCCAGGTTAGTTCTAAAGAGGGCTTAGCTTTCCTTATCGCATCCCTACATTCTCTGACAACATTCTTGTATTCCTCCCAAGTGGTCAGCCCCTTCTTCCATGTTCTATATATTTCCTTATTCTGCTTAAGTTTATTCATTAAATCCCTGCTCATCCATGCAGGTCTCCTAACTCTCTTACTTGATTTCTTACTCTTTAGGATGCTCCGGTCTTGAGCTTGGAGGAAATGGCGCTTGAATATTAACCAGCTCTCTTGAGCCCCCCTACCATCTAGAGCCCTATCCCACGGGACTTCTCCAAGCAGGTCCTTGAAGAAGCCAAAATTAGCTCTTCTGAAGTCTAAGGTGGTGATCCTGCTTGTGGCTCTGTGCCTGCTGCATATGATGCTTAACTCCACAATCTCATGGTCACTACATCCAAGGTTGCCCCCGACCTTCACATCCTCAACAAGTCCCTCCTTGTTTATCAGTACAAGGTCCAGCACTACTCCTCTCCTTGTTGGCTCCTCCATCATCTGTGTCAAGAAGTTATTGTCAATGCACTGGAGGAACCTCCTGGACTGCTTATGCCTGGCTGTGTAGTTTTTCCAGCAAATGTCAGAGTAATTGAAGTCCCCCATGACAACTAGAGCCTGTGATTGTGAGGCTACTTCCAGCTGCCTGTAGAAAGCCTCATCAGCTTCTTCATCCTGATCAGGTGGCCTGTAGTAAATACTCACAACAGTGTCTCACATATTAGTCTGCCCCTTGATCCTTACCCACAAGTATTCAACTCACTCTTCATCCACCCCCAGGGAGAGCTCGATACATTCCACTTGATCTCTCATACAGAGCAACTCCACCACCTCACCTTGCTGACCCTCTTTCCTAAAAAAGACATAGCCATCCATGACAGCATTCCAGTCCTGTGAGCTGTCCCACCACGTCTCAGTAATTGCGATGAGATCATGGTCCTCAGAGCACAGGCAGATCTCCAGTTCCTCCTGCTTGTTCCCCATACTGTGTGCGTTAGTGTACAGGCATTTCAGAGAGGTGGCCAAGCAAGCAGGTTTTACTGGAGCAGAGCGGGAGGACATACCACTGTCATACACAGCCCCAGGATTGTCTGCCTCTTCGTTATTGTCTTTGGTGGTAGCTAAGGAGCCTTGGTGCCAAGCCTGGTTGACATGATTTATTCCCCAGGAGGATGCATCCCCATCCCCCACCTCAACTGAGACGGCAGATTGAACAGCCTTACCAGCACACCATCCCACAAGCAGGGGCATGCTGCACACGGGCTCCTCCCTGGCCAGCCTAGTCCCATCCCTTTCCCCCTTCAAATCTAGTTTAAAGACCTTTCTATGACCCCTACCAATTCATGCATGAGGATCCTTTTTCCCCTTTGAGATGGATAGCTAAACCTCATCTGTTGCCAGTAGAGCTGGTGCCATGTAAACCTCCCTGTGATCAAAAACCCCAAAGTTCTGTTGGTGGCACCAGCCTCTAAGTTATGTGATAATCAGATGTGTTTTCCTGTTTATTTCAGCATACTTTGCTGCCACTGAAGGGATCGAGGAAAACACTACCTGTGCTCCTGATCCTGCAGCCAATGTCCCTGATAACCGGAAGTCCTATTTAATCACTTTTGGACTTTTCTCTGTGATCTCGTCACTACCAGCTTGAAAGACCAAAAGTCGGTAGTAGTCTGAGGGCCGCACCAGACCAGGGAGTTTTCCAATAATATCCCTAACCCAGGCCCCGGGAGGCAGCAGACTTCCCTGTGGAAGGGATCTGGTTGGCATATGGGGCTCCCAGTTCCCCTCAGAAGGGAATCACCTACCACGGGTACCCTCCTTTTTTCCTTGATTGAACTAGTCCTAAGGTGTGGGGATGAGTGACTCACCCTGGATGTCTTCCTGGAGGGACCTTCCTTTCCATCTTCATTGGCCTGACCCTCAATTTCCAAAGCCCCATACCTGTTGTACAGCAGTAAATGGGGAGGCAAGGGAGGACAGCAGGAAATTTGCCTGCCTCCCCAAGGAGGGACCTGTTTCCATTCCCCCATTTCTCTTAGGTCCCCTCCTCTTACCTGGTGGCAAGAGGTTAGGGGATCCTGTTCTTCATGTGAATCCTGTTGCTTTCGCATAAAGGGCAGGAGGGTCTGAGTCCACCAGTCTATCTCCCTCTCACACTCCATTATAGTCCTTACCCTTTCCACCTCCTCTTTCAGCTCAGCCACCAGGCTGAGCAGATCATTTACCTGCTCACAGCGAAAACAGGTGTTGTCCCTGCAGTCTCCCATTCCAAGTGAAAGGCTCCAGCACTCCCTGGACACCTACATGTTTACGTGGGATGTTTGTCTAGGTTGCCACATTTCTTTTGTCGCCAGTTTTTGGCTGGGTTGCAACCATAGCTGCTCCTGTCTGAGTGACTAACCACGCTGACTTCCTCAGCACTCCCAGATGACTCACCACACCCCCTTTGTTCGACCTTGATGGAATCAACAATCCCCTAGCTCCTGAGGGCCTTTAAATAACCTGCTGAGGCTGCAACTCGGCCTACGCTTTGTCTGCCTCTCTCATGAGAGATGCCAGCTTGGTGAGGGGGTTTGGTCCACTGGCCACGTGTGTCCCAGCTTCCTGAAAAAAACAAAAAAACAAAAAAAACAAAACCATACCAAAAAACTACCAAAAACAAACCAAAACCCCCTACCCTGAGTTTTTGCCACTTTGCCAAACTGCCATGGCGACAGTCCGGCCCAGGAGGCTGATCGCAGTGACTGATCCATGTCCCAATGCAGGATCTATCAGGGCTGTTTTTCACTGTGAACATGGATGTTTTCAGTTTCTACCTGATTAGTCCATAGAGGGATACTATTTTTATACACAGTATTTTCTTGTTTTGTGAGAAAACAGTTGGAAACCACCACATGTGAGTAACAGTATGTTTTGGTGTTCACTCTTTTTGTCCATACAGAAGACACTTTTCCTTTAAATGCCATTCTGCAGTGTTGTTCTTCAGGTCCTTATTCAAGGAAATACTTGAATACTTATTCAAGAGGAACTTCTTTGTTTTGTGCCTTTTGTTTTGTTTGGGTTTAAATGCCTATTCTAAAGGCATTGTGTTAATTTAGCACAATTTCTTTTTAGCACTTGGAGGAACTAACCTTAGCCATCAGTTCCATTGTAAAGAGACCATTTTTTTCTGACAAGCTTGTGAGCATCCTAACCTATAATTCACCTAAATTTGTGAGGCATTAATTCTCTCTGGCAGCTCAATCCATTAAAGACAGTAAAGAATTTGGATCAATTAATACATTCTTTTGACAGACGCGTTAATGAAATTGCTACTTCCATTCTATTTGCCCTTTGACGTTCAAGCCCAGATCAATCCCAAGCTGTTATGAGGGATCATTTTTATGTCTGCTATCCAGCAGTGACTAGCTATTCTCTGTGCATTCTTGAATTATGTCCCTGGGACTATTTATATAATATATATCACAGGAGCATATTAATATTTCTAGATTGTTCCTTATTTCTATCTATAAAAATGTACCATTTCATGCCTCTTGGATATGAAAATGGTATCAGCCTCAAGGCAGGGAGTGGTGCAATGTAGAACTATCTTTCTCTTGGTGGAAGTCAAATGTCTGCTCTGTAGTCCCTAGGGCAGAAGAATAGGGAACAACAGAAACAGGGACTGTTTACTCATACCCGAGCAACCCAGGTGTTCCCTTGATACACAGGTACCCATCAAGTGAGTTTCTTAGAATGGAGAAACGGAGGACTCCAGCAGGCAGGATGTAAACCCATATGGCAGGTGGCTTGCTGGACCTGACTGGTCTCCCTCTCTGCTCCTCTGTTTTTACAGTCATAGTTGGATCCAACAGCAGGACAGATCAGCAGTAGCATTTGTATTAGATGCAATTTTTACACTTAAGCGGCACACACATACAAACATTTTTAGTACCGTGTTTTTACCTCTTTCATAATCTCTTATCTCCCTAGGTTTTATGGAGCTGAATTAAAATGGCCTTTAAACTCAAGTCATAGGGGTCCAGGGGTGTTTCAGACCTTGCTAATGATTTATAAAAGCGTACAGTTGGCTTTGCCCAGACACACAGCATGTTTATTTGTGTTTCGCTCCTTCCCAAATCCCCTGAATTTCTGCACCTCATATGCTAGAATTTGATTTTAGAAGAGTGCAGGTTTCTTTTTCTGCTATGTTGTTTTATTATAGATACAAAGTATCAAATACCTTGTTTTGTTTTGTATTTTTATCAAGCCCAATGGAAGTTTAACACTAAATGAGGTGTTGAGAAGGAGAAAGGGTTCAAGTGAATACATATCCTTTTCAGGTGATGTCATTGACAGCGATTTAGAAGTTCTTCAATTTTTCTTTTAATTTAAGTTGTTATCCAGATCCGTTCATCCTGATATTGACATGGTGACACACTGTCTGTATACTAACAGCCATCATGGTAACTAAATATGCAATGGTTTTTTAACTTCTACAGTTACACTGGTAGCCACTCTGAAGGACGAATTATCACAGTTATTTGTGGTCTACCTCAGCTAGATTTTAGTAGCTCAAAGCAGGAAAAGGTAAATGGTAATGAGTACATGTGTGGATGACACAATAGAGGGAGGTGCAGACACACGCAGCACTGAGGGGGGGAGGGGGTGTGGACCAGATTCATGCACAAAAGCAAAAGCCCTTGAGAACTAAATTAAGAGAAATGAGATAACAATAGGGAATGCACCATTAATTGCTGCAACACCATCTAAGCTCAAAGTCTTATCAGTTAGAGATGGCAGATCAGGATCTGCTACAGGGAGATACGGCTGTGAAGAAAACACACATAAGGTATGTGTTTTGAGCACATTATTTCTGGCAGAGAGAACACAAAACATGCTGCTGTTGTGCAAGACACTGGCATAATTAATATGAAAACTCTACACAGTAGTGGTTTCCTACATGAAGTGTGAAAACTGGAACACATGCAGAGAAGACCTACAAGCATGATCTAAGGTCTAGACTGTATTTTACAAGAGCTGTTTTGCAAGAGGACCATGTCAGATATAGACAAGGCTGAGAAGGGATATCACTATTCATGCACCACGGAAGAAAACTGTGAGAAGAAAAAATTTAGCAGAGAATTTTGGTAATTGCCCAGAGGTAGTATTCAGACCAGGAATTAGAATCAACTAGCTTCTGGTAAGAGAAATGAGGTCTGGATGATCTTCCGTTAAGAACAAGGATTAAAAAAAAAAAAAAAAAAAAAGGCAGAACTTTTCTGTAAATACTTTTTCCTAAATTTAAGAAAAGCATATGATGATATTTTCTGTAACAGCAGAGTATTGAACATAACAAACCAGAGGTGGTCAATCCCATTTCTGTGTTCATAGAAGTTCCTTAGAATTAGATATGTTATTTTGGTTCTTGAATGCAATCAGTTGTACCCATTTACATCTTCATTCACACTAAGTGAAGTGTAATCGTACTTGAAATTAAGGTACAGATGTTTTAAGCACAGCAATCACTGTTTTGTGGAACTAATCCTCAGGAATTGTTGCAGATTGTTTAAAGATTCATTTTCAGCAGCAAAAGTCTCCCAGTCCTTTCTCTTTTCTGAAAGAAGATAAATGTACTGAACAGAGCAGGTGAAAAAACCTCACATACCTGTGTACACACACTCTATACTTGCTTTTATATTTGTTTTGCCCATTCAGACTTTTACTGTACGTATGTGTGATTCATTCTATATAGAAACCAAGTGAGTTATAAATGTTAAAGTATAATCAAAAGAAGCTTTTTAAATTTTTATTTATTCTTTCTGGTTTGTATTTTTCTCAAAGCATAACCAAAATGACATTCTGAAGGAGACTACTTAATGCTGATCTTTGCCTACTGAAAAGAGAAGACATTCCTCATGTTTTGTATATTGGTTCGAAAAGTCTAATGCCTGATGCATTTTCCTCATTTCACTATGGGGATGTGCATTATAAAATGGTTTTAGCTTCATCTTCAGAATAACTCTATTCAGAAACAGCATTAATGAACTGTCTACCATCTTTATCACTTATTGTTAATCCCTTTCCCACTCAGTTCTTGACCTGTCTGGCATTTCAGTATCATAGACATATTTTGTTCTTTATAATGCTACTTGCATACATTTCTATATATTGTGTATTTCAAATAAGAGGATACTTACACCTTCATCCTGAAAGAACATTTTCATAGATTACTGCAAGTCCCTCAAAGCTACTGGAGTCCTGACAGCATCTTTTAATGAATCAAGGGCCCTGTTTCACTGTCTACTGGACGTCTGGACACATTTGCATTTTTACATTTTGCACTCAGTGAAGTAGGCTGAGTATGTTTGCAGTGCAGTATTTGTCAGGAAGAAATCCCGCATATGCCCTGGATTTAGACAATGGCCCAGAAAGGATGGATTTAAGAGGCAGGAGAAGAAATCCTTCTTTTTCGTGTTTGTTAACTGGCTGCTTGACTGCAGTTCAATGCATGAATTTCAACCGTGAGTGAAAATTTAAAATATCTCAGTTGTATTTCTCCTGAAAATGACATTTCCTTTCTTTTAATGCTTCTTTATTTGCTACCAGTGTAAACCTTTATATAACAGCCTTTCTACAGATACAAACATATCTCTGGAATGGAAATAAGTGTGGAAATAATCACACACTTTGGTATGTATAGGTAAACGTAGCGCAAATGTGACTTATTGACTGTGTGTACATTTGGAAAATGGTTTTACTTGGGTACCAAGAAACACTATGAGTTTCTCTTAGGAAGCTGTGTGATGAACATAAATGGAAAACTCAGCTTTCTAACACTGAGCCTTAAAAACCCCAGTTTGTGTCTAGGATGAGTGAGGCAGAAAATGAGCCACAGTTTTGACATTGGGTTTTTGTTGTATGCAACTGTGTGAAGAGAAAGCACTGCCATCTTTCTCACTGAAGGTCGGTATGCCATATAAACAAACCTTACCATATTGCACCCTTAGTGGGTTAGTAAGCTGAGAAAAGCTACAGAAAACAGTTGAGGAACTGTTTAGCAAATGCAAAGGAATGAGTAATGAAGATGGGATCTTGAGAAGTAATTTGACCTGGTATGGGCTTGAATGCTGGGTTGTGAGAGAAAGGACATAAAGTAAGGAAAAAAATACCTGAGCAAAAATTAGCCTCTGAAGAAGCAGGCACTCGCTGGAGCATCATAGCAGCAGCCTGGCCCTGGTGGGACCCAGCCTGGGTCACCCGACTTCGAAATGAGTGAACCGAGTGACCAGGCTGCTCTGATGGTTTTCTGAAGCGTGTGGTGGCCTCTACTGGTGAATGGAAACGTTACATGTGCCTTCTCAAGAATTGTTAAAAACTCTGGATATTCACAAAGTAAAGCTTAGAGATGTTTAACATTCACAGACCAGCCAGTCTGGGGTCCTGTCATGGTTGTTATTTCTCCTGTAATGTAAATGTGGTGGTCTAGTAGGTTATATCTTTTAGTCCAAGAGGTTTTGTCTCCTCAACTCGATTTGGGGTTTGCATGTGTCTGGCCGAATAGATACATTCTCTCTTTTTGGGTGGTATGCAGAAGGATCCTTGAATTATTGCTGATCACATCTGACATGTCCATGCTTAGCACAGAATGCCACAACTTGTTCTGTTGCATTTTTATGCCTTTCATGAAGATAATACAGTAGAAACTGATTTCAGAAAGTTTCCTAAATCATTCTTTCATTGCAATGGCTTTGTGTCTTGCTAGTATGAATTCATTTTGTACCACTCATAAGATCATTTGATATTCAGGTAGTTCTTACATGGTCTATCATAATTTATTATCAGTGAAGCAATAGTTAATGGGTATTTAAGACGAGTTTACTGCTTGTGCTCTAAGTGTGCTAACACTTTATTTGCTCCTTCATTGCTAATTAATTTGCTATATCTTCACAAAGACCTACTGTAATGCAATAGAAGTTCAGTCATAACGTTTGAATTAAATAATGGGAGCTTAAATAAGCTGTTGATTTTTCCTTCTCAGATAGGGCTAACTTGCCATGAAGCAGTAGCTTTTAATTTTATTTTAGAAGAGCAAAGGCTTCTATGGAAACAGTGTAACTAAAGGGCTTGCAAAATGAGTGAAGGCTGGGACATGAGACAGGGAAACAGAACTGGAACTTCATTAATCCAGATCTACTCTTGCAGAACTGGTTTAAGTAAAGTTTTCTAAGATATTTCAGTCTTTCAAGTGCTCAGATTTCAGAATTCACACTCTGTTAGCACTAGTCACTGGGGCTTCAGGAAAGACGTAGAGCTCTGGGTCTCGGTTTCCTCCTGCACAAAACAAAAGGTGGAACTGATAATACTTCTTTGTAAAACATTTTGGTATTTATGAATAGCATTCCAACACAACAGTTTATTCTAACATGAAAATTGACCCATATTCTACCATCTATATTTACGCATAAAAATGTATTTTCTTTGCCTATAACCTTGTCTCTGTATTCTCATTGCTCTCACTTTCTATCACGCATATGTTTATTCACTTGCCTGCATGCTGTATTCTTGTTGTTTTGAAGTTCCCTTCTCTATAGAAATACTAGACCCTCAATTCAGTTTTAATTTTAAAAGTTAAATTTTCAGAGTTGTGGGAGGAAGGGATAGCATAAAGGAAAAACTGACTTGCTTTTCACTCACAGCTTAGTGGGAATATTGAGCCTCAGATGCTTCTTTTATAGGAGCTGCCTGGGTATATGGGAGCTCTGATTAACTGTTTACAGGACATTGTTTGAATTCCAATTATTTGCTTTAATGGGTTTGGTTCAGGGTTGCCTACCATATGAGATGAAGAAGGGAGAAAGGTCATTTTCCTTCGCAGTCCAGTACTGAAACCATTCCTTCTGTTAGCCTAGAAGGGCAAGCAGGGAAGGTCTTGCATAAGCTGGGGTCCTCTTTGGCATCCATCTGCAGATGTTGACTAGATGGCACTCTGGCAACCTGGATACTAGCTTTATAAAGTGTGTGTGTCCTTTTATTGGCGATCTCTCTTTTTCTAGGGATTGTCCCTATTTTTACCCCATAATACCTAACACTGCCCTAGGAAATCAGGCCTGACATTAGCCTTGCTGTAAGAAGGGGGTTGGAGCAAATGATGTCCAGATGTCTGTCCAGCATGAGCCATTCTGCGATTCTGTGTCTCAAGGAGATGATGACTTCAGTCAACATGTTAAGCAAGATCAAACTAATTTATTGCAATTTGCAGCCATTTCATGGGCTGCTATGCCATCAGTTCCTTGCTCAGCTCCTCCAGGTTGTTTGTTTTGTGTTCTTATATCGCTGTCTGCAAGAGGAATCCCAGCAGGGCAGGTGATCCTCAAGAGGGCAGAATAATGTGCAGTTGGAAATGCCCTGTCGTGATACAGCAGCTGGAAGTGTGGGTATGTTTATGTAAGCTTTCATAAGTTGGTATCTTCCCTGAATAATTTTTTAGCAGGCAAGGTAAAAACAACTCTTGAAAATTTAAACATACTTCCTGCTGTGAGTAATCACCTCCAGTCACACTAGCATCCATGAAGATGTTCCCATTGCTTTGGTGTAGATGCCAATCTTTGCTCAGATTCCAGAGCCAGATCTAAGTTTGTAATGGCAGCATACTCTACCATAACTTTCCTCCCAGAAGGAGAGTCTTGATGGTATTTAACAAAGACACTGCTGGACAGTCTCAAAAATTCTGACAATTAATTTATCTGTTTGTAACAAAAACACAGAGAGTGGGGAGGTAAATGACTGGAATACTGCAGCGGGAGTACTTGCCCCTTGCCTTTGATATCTCCTTGCTTTCTTTTTGCCTGCTCCCAGGCTCATCTAGAGCTTTTGTGGGTCAGTGCCTGTTGCTGAGAGTAACACTGTAGTGAGTGCCTTTTCGCTGTCCCAGTGAACTGGATTGACTCACCTGAGGATGGACCAGTCACTAGGGTCAGTGCACAGGAAGCTGGCTCACCAAGTCTTGTGGAAAAGATGGAAGGCAACAGTTTGGTCTAGCCGGCTGGGGAAATCTCACCCAAACCCATCTGTTTTGGCTGTGCTTCTGCCAAATTTGACAGCAGAGTTGAGAGAGTCCATGAACTGGAAGGATCTTATGCAATCTAAATTATTTTGCTACTATATTTTTTTTAATTGCTTTTTTCACAGTCTAAAGTCTGTGCCATTTCTAGGGATGACAGAGGCTTCTGTTGCAACCTGCCCCAAGTTCTTGCATAAGGGATAACAGGTACTAATCAAACTGCTCTATCATTTCAGGCAAGAAAAGCCTGGTAAGCCCTACAATGCTAAATTTCTCCTCCCTATTTCTGCATTCCTACGTTGATTCTTCTCAAGAGGATGTGATAAAAAACAACGTTTAGCTCGATTTCCTCTGAACAAAATGAAACCAAACCTGTCACAGAAGAATAACTCAGTGCAAAACTGATAATAATGAGGATGGTCTGATGAGTAGAAGTCTCTCAATCACAACATGCTCCCCACAAGACAGCATTTTAACAGATACTGCATAGTGAATTGTCTTGAGAAAAGGCTTCTGGCCAAAACATTGACATTCACGAGCAGCTGCTGCACTCAAAGAATGTAGGTTTTAATTATCTTGGGTAAAACAATCAATTTGGAGTGCAAGGCAAGTTAGGCTCCTGAATATTACTGATCACCTGGAAAATTACAGTGAATGTATGCTTTTCTTCTCAATCTACCTTTCAACCTGCAGCTCATTCCCTGGGCTGTAACAAACGCATTAGGTTTTGCTTAGCAAAGCAGCACCACTGAAGAAAATCCATTAAATGAAACTTGAAAGAAAGTGGATTACCCAAATGAAAAAAGGTATGCTATTGTTAGGCACTTTCCCCTCAATCATTTCATGGGGATTTAATATACTTGTGTGTGATTCCCAATTAAATAAAATAGTCTATTTACTGATATCTTCTCATTGACAACAACTGAACAACCAATTGTTTCTGCTGTTTCCTGCGATTTTTTGAAGACCATCACAACACGATGCCTTAGATAGCTGCAGTCATACATGCTAACACTAAATATGTACATATATTGCCTTCTCCTCTATTCTCTCTAGCTAGAAGCCATAAATACCTATCTCAAAATTCCCGGTGTTGCATGCTAAGTCCTAGTCCTTGTTCCCGGTAAATGCAGGCCAATGCTGGTATAGTGACACCGGGTGGCAGCAGTGGGTTTTCAGCCAGCAAGTTAAGCCGTGGTGAGGCTGTTGTCAGAAGTAATGAAGACATAGAAATTAATTTTGTTGTTCTTTGCATGTCACCCAACCCCAAACTTCTTCAGTTTGTCATCTGTTCATGCCTCACAGTCCCAGATTCCTTCTTTTAACTTAACCTAACATTGTAATTGCTGTGAGAATGACAGACTCGTCAGGGTTTAGGATACAGGATGGCGCATCGCATATGCATCATCTGCTGAGAATTTGGGATTGTTGCCAGCGCTTTGTAGCTGGAGGAAAATTGGACAGCGATTTGTCTTTAGGGTATACGTCATGTTTGTCCTGCTCTTTGTCCCTACTTAACATGTCAGAGTTGTGACAAGCATAATAGAAGAAACCCTTTCAGAAACATATTTTGCAATTACTGCAAACTTTGCTGGGCAGCTGACAGACCTGGAGAGCAAGCTGACTGCTAACTGGTGTCTTCTTCACTTGACAGGTCCCATCTGAGTCAGCATCACCTGGTACTTGGGAGCAGAGCCCTGGGCAAAGACCATTTGTTGAGCTGTTTTCTTCATTCTGAGGGAGATTAGGGTGAGGTTGGGCTCCAAAGCCAAAATACTCTTATTTGTCTGACATACGTGTTGCCTGTTGCTCTCATAATTCCCAGATGCTGTTGCTTTTTAGCAGTGTAGAGACTGAAATATGCTTCTTGCAAGGAAACAAGAGGGAGATGTAGAGTTTTAAGAGGCCACGCCTCAGAATACATTTCACTGTTGGCCTTAGCCATTTGTGAGATGCCCTCAGCACCAATTTAGGGCAGACTAACTTTGTTTCCTAACATCAGTGGTGCAGTAGCACAACTCAAGATACCCTTTTTTTTTTTGTCTCCCCAGGAGAAGGCAAAGGTTTTCCAAGTGTCTCACGCTCCTCTTGTTGCTCAAACTTTTCTATTTCTGTCTCAAATGAGTGGCAGGTTATGTCTTGCTTGCCTTCGCTGGTGATTAATGCCCTGAAACTACCAGTCCTAGCTGAAAGCATATATATGACAAGGATCTCTGCAAAACCAAAATGTTTTCATCATAGCAGACTCTTGTTCAGCCTGTAAATTTCTCTTTCAGATTCAGGGCTTTCAACGTGGTGATTTCATAGTTCAAAACAAAATCAAGTTGTTTTATTATTTTTAACAAAGATTGGTAATGTGTCCACCTACAAAAAACTACTTGTTAAACAGTGTCCTGAAAGTCTTCCACTATCTTCTAAATATTCCTCCCTTTTCTCTTTTCATTTATCCCAAATATCATTGGAACAGAATCCAGGGCAGCTCAGTTCTTGACAGGGCTGACAATCCTAAATGACTTGAAGCTACACATAATTAGGTGCAATATGCACGTGGATACCATTGGTAAATTTAGTGATTTGTCTACTCATATAGGACCAGTGTTCAGAACCTAATTTCCTGTGTCATCTGTTGGGTCTTAATGAATAAAAATAAAGCTGAATTCTGTTGTTTGGTTTGTCAAGTAGTAAGAAGTGAGTATATTTAGAAGACCAAACTGGACATGAATGAATTTAATTTATTGTGTTTTACCAGCAGTTACATCTCAAGTACATGTACAGGGAAAGCTGGATACAGCCATGCGTGGGAAAACTGATCCTACATATCATGCCAAAACAAGATCTGAAGATGGGTTTACATTCCTACAAGAACAGGAATATATATATATATAGATGTGTATGTTACGTTATGTATAGTAATATGTATGACATATATCTAACGTTATTTATATATATAATATATACAGCTGACAAGAAATTAAAGACTTCTCCATAGAAACAATTGCAAACTTTGAAAAACCTGTGTTGAACTGTGATAATATGGGGCAGAAAGGTCTCAGAAATGTCTCTTTTCCACAGTGCTTTCTGTTCCCTGTTTGACACCCTTAGTAGCAGATGCACACTGTTCCTCCGTGCCACCTCCATTCCACCACCATGCTGCCTGCTTCACGTACCATACAACCTCTCTCTTTGCATTCATTCCCCCAGGAGGTCCCCAGAGCATCCTCCAGTTCTCCAGGCTGGCACCTGACACATTTTTCTGGCAGTAGCACCATCCCCAGGTGTCTCTCCCAGAATCTTCTTTCTTCCTAAGATTTCTCCGGATTTCCTTACTTGGGTTTTGCCCTACTCCTTCTTGGTCCTGTCATGGTTCCCTGCCCACGCCTACACATAGGGATGTCTCTTCTTGTGGTGTGCGTTATGCTGCATCTGCGGGTCCGTGCACCAGTGTCACCAGTGTCAGCACTGCCATGAGAGGTGGGAGAGGGGTCAGAGCCTCACTGGTGGCTAAAGGGAGGAAGTATGAAATGACAGCTGGAGGGATGGGAAGAGTGGGTCTGTAGCAAGCCAAGCTTAAATCATTCTAAACTGCTGTGGAATCCACTCTAAACCTCTGTCTTCTCACAACAGCCTCAAGCACCTTGTGCAGTCAAAATTGCTGACTTTTTTCAGCTCTGGGGAAGCCACATTGATCATCTGTAATGCATGTTTACATGGAAGTTATTTACACAGATGCAAAATGCAGCAGCTCATTAAATAATTTTTCATCACATGTCCCTTAGGGAGCAGCAGAAAATTCGGCTGCTACATAGTAGTTTCTACTGGAGTGGCTAGGACATAATGCACTGACATTCAGCTGAAGCAATCAGCTTGAGAAACTTTGTATTGAATGTATTTTGAAGAGTAATTAAGCTTCCTACAGTAAGCAATGCATGCTAAACTGGGTGTTACTACTCATTACTTAAAGCAAATAATGCTACATTGTTTTAAACGGCCTGTCTTATCTTCCCTAAAGAATGAGATTGTCTCCTCTGTCTTGTTCTTCCCAGTCTCTCATGAAATACACTTGTGTGTGTGTCCCTCAATCTGTTTTTCACATGGCCTTCCATAGCAATGCTCAGATCCGCAGCTGTCAGAGCCACAGCAAGGCAATAAGTGCTAATGATATTCTTCCATTACTCAGGGCCCACTCTGTCACTCTTGCTCACACAGAGTAGTTTCTCTTGTTATTGGGAATTATAGGACCACTCACCTGCCAAGCACTACTCAAAGGAGTAAGAGCAGCAGAAGCACTGAGGCAAGCGTATGGTATCGCCGCAGCTATAAAACTGAAAGGACAGAATCTTGCATAATTTACATGACTCACTTGGTTAGGGAGTGCAGGGAGAATAAAAACTTAAGTCCCTTGATGAGTAGCATTTTGCCGTAACCTGCAAATCTCATTATTTGTTTATATAACTGCAATGCCCAGGACTCATTCTTATGGTCCAGGAATGGAGTGTGCATAAACACCAAACAAAATTAAGTTCACTGTTTCTCCTGTAAGGCAGTTACTGCTTTAGTATAATGCGATTAGAATTTCCTCCATAATTACAGTTTACATTATGGAACACCTCAAAGCATAAATGACACTGTTCTTGATACCATGCAAATATGTATCACTTAAAAGTGCGTTATTTGCAAGTCCCGAAGGAGCAATTGAGTCAAGTAAGCTAATTCTTCTGAGAGGGATTAGTATATCCCATGAGAAGCCATGTCATATTACAACTGATCTCTTATTTTTTCTAAAAATGCAGTCGCTGTGGTTTCTAGGTACCGTACATGATCCGTTTTCTTACATTTCTTACATTTCGGCTCTGGGATAGCAGTCACTAGGGAGGATTTTTAATCTCATGACTTCTATTAAAACACAAGAGCAGAAGCATAAACCGCATTATTGCTGAAGGAAGTTGGTCTGAGAAGCTGTATTCCCAAATGCACGAGTAAGTGAATTACAAGTTAATCTATGTGCAAAAGAGTTTTAGTGATCTCTGCCTGCCTTCTGTGATTTCTGCTATCCCTGGAAAAATGAACCAAACAACACTACAAACACATATTTTTCCGCTGTCAAATATTTCTCATTTCTAGACAGAGTCCCTTGGCACCTCGGTAACTTCTTTTTCATTCTTCTAGTGCTTTACTGGTCACTTAGGCAACAGGCACAATTTCCAATGAGTGAGCAGACTTGCCATGCAAACCTGCCAGTTAGTGAGCAAGTGACATCTCCATGACTGGTAGAAGAAACCTCCACATGATCTCCTTTATTTACAGCTTGACAGAAGCCACTAAACCGGGGAAGATCTGAAAAGTAGTCCAAGATTATCAACAAATTAAGGCAGGCACTGTGAGCAGAAGTTCTGGGTTTGAGCATTTATCATCATGCTAAGCTTTTCCACTGTGTAAAAAGGACTGGAGGTCAAACTGACATTCTTTTTTGGCAATTTGCATGCTTGCCCCACAAATCAAGCATAATGCTTAGTTGTTCTAGAAACTGCTTGAGCAAACAATGCAGTGTATTCCATTTTACTGCACTCTTGTGCAGTCACTGATATTTTGGTCACAACGGCATGTTTACGAAGGACATAGTGTTTTCTCTGCAGGATCCCCATTTTCCAAAGAAAAGCTAAATTCTTTAAGAAAGTGTGAGTGCAAGCTCCTTGAGAGTGAAAGGTATTTAGTTTTTTTTCTATTTCGGGTTTTCATCAGGATTTCCTATTTGGTGGTCTAATCCATCCCCTGTTTTTTTCCCCCATAAACTGAAAGGACAGTTACTAAAGTCATGGCTACCACAGCAGAAGCTGAGAAACTGCTGTAGTGAGACCTGTCATGTACAGTGGGTTTGGACAATATTTTGTTGTTGCTCCCTTTCCTTTCAATCTTCCCTGTCAACTGGGCACTGGAACAGACACTTGTTTTGTCCTTGATACGGTTCTGGTCAGAAATATCTTGCAGGGCAAACTGGTGCTCACTGAGCTAATTTTGCTAATGGTTAGAATGTGGGGTACTGGAACTGTAATTCTAGCTGTTCTGGCCAAGATGTTTCATCAAAATTCATGTTTCTAGAAGTCTACATTTTAATTATGGTCTCTGCAAAACTGAGTCTTGTTATCTTTTGTATAGTTGTCTCTTAAATGGCTTTACCTGTCACTGTTACTTTTAGGAGAATTCATTTGATATCAAGATAGTGTTGGATTTGCAAGGATCACAATATTGCTTGTACTTGTCTTTCCTTCTGTCAGCAGATAAGGTTAATAGTATGAGTGACTGTTCAGGATTATCTACCACCTGGCTTCTTCTTTTCTATGGTCTTCAAATGTTCCTCAGACAGGGTGTCAACACTGAGACTGCAAATGTCCTTGGGCTGAAAACTTAGAAAGGTTCATGAAGAATGCATAGCCACTAACGTTTTTTAAAAAACAGTAACTGTGGCCGAATTTTTACATTATTTTTTTGTGTTTTTTTTCTTCCTACTCTGTACCGTGAAGGCAGTGAATGAGATTTTCATTTCTCTAGAGGCAACGTGAATCATAACCAGTTGGTTTCAAGCCCTTGTAAGGCTTACATTGGTGTGGATTGGGTGGAATTCAAATACGCAGAGGGAGGATAATGGTCTCCAGCCATTTCCATGGGGGAGTTTGAGATACTGAGTGAAACCTAAGGCAAAGACTACAGTATACAGACTCTTGAGAATTCTGAGAGTTGTATTTTGTTGTCGAGAATCAACCTCAAACTGAAATGTGTTTCTCCTTAACCTTCACTGGAAGCCAGCAGACAGCAAACACGTCTGAAAACACCAAGATTTAGGCCACAATTTTCAAAATACCTAAATGCCTAACTTTTCCTTAATTCTTTGGGAGATAGATTCTCAAATACCTTTAAAAAACAAGTCCTTTCTGTCACATTTTTGAGAAGGCTAGAGAAGTCCTGTAGAGGACTACTTCATGCAGATGAAAACTTTCTGCATTTTTGCAAGAATCAGGAAAAAAATACAGGGAATCCTCAAGGAATATTGGGCAGAACTTAAGAAAATGAGAAGTGTAATAAGAAAATTCAAAAAAGTAATAAAAGCCAGTGATGTCTGTGCAATAACTAATACAGACCAGAATAAATACATGTTTAGCATTTTCCATTCATATGTTCCAGTGGCCTTGCACCAAGACCTCCCCAAAAACATGAGCCACAGAATTGCTTTAAGGTTCTCTTACAGTCCTCAGGGCCTGAAAGAAATCTTACAGAAAGAGCAATTCTATAGGAAAAAATAAGACCCCACAGAAAATGTGATGTGAAATTTTTACATTAAGAGGGTAATAATTATGTTGAGTAATACCCACTATGTGCTAGACACTTTACTAGGTACTTCATAAGGAGTAAAACCTTTGCTCCAAGGAGCTCACAATCTCATGACTGCATATTCAACCTTGATGTTTTATTTAGTTCCTTTGTTTTGAGTCTTACTGTGATTAACCATTTTCTCAGCATAGTAGGAGGTTTGGGGTTTGAGGCTTGAAATATATAAATATGCATTTGAACAATAACAGTGCTTTTAGTCTAAAAGGTTTTATCTCAGACATTCAACAATAATTATTCTATGAATAAATATCACAGAACTAGAGAGATACAAGCAATTTTATCTGAATGATTAATTTTCAGGTTTAGCTAATTAAGTTTTCCTGTCCAAACTATGTATTGCATATATTCAAATTAAAAAAAAAAAAAAATAGGGGGGTGGGAGGATGACAGGACAGAATAGCAATAATTTTGAGGCTTGTTTTTTCAAGACACTGACTCAGAGAGAGCAGTTGACTGCACTGGAAAATCAGGGCCAGAGAAGACTTTTAAGGAATGCTGTAATGCTAAAGGGGAAAAGCATCTGTTATGCTGATATTTCTTAATGTTGAATACAAAGCCGTCCTCTGGGTATTGTTAAGTTGGTGACAAACACATCCACATCTCTGATATAGCTCTCCTTCAGCAGGGAACATACGCTTTGGTTCAGGACCGTCTGCCTTTTTGTGTTTGCTGTTTAGACTAGGGATGACAGCACATGTTGAAGTATGAAAATAATTTGGATCACGCTGTCTCTTTCTGCTAATATAAGTCCCATTTCTTGTTTTACCTGCTTCCAAGTCAGCATGTAGGAATCGGATCAGTACACACAGCCCATGATGAGAATTGCATGCCACCACGATAAGGGAGGAGAACTACAACTCTTAGCATCGTTGGTCAAGGGAGACCACAGCTGTGTCTTCAAAGCAGATGCTGATGGAGTACAGAGTAAGATCCTGGAAATGACAGTCTGGTCACCGCTTGTGGCACTCCATGGAAATGTGGTCCCCAACCCTAATAGTCCTTTTAGTCCCCTAACAAGAACTTTACAACAGATTGAGAGGGTTCTGGTGTCAATTCTGAACATGTTCCCTAGTAGACAGTTTTCTTCTCCATTGTGTATTCCTGTCAAATCCACAGATTTAAAAGGTATGTCTGCACTGTGGGCATGGCATTAGGAGAAGTCTGACTGCAGGGGAATGGCAAAAAATCTCAACAAAACCTCATGCAAAGCCCCACACTGTCTTAGCCAGGCTACAAGCTAGCTCTGTGTTTCCAGTTTTAAGTGCTGCCCAGTTGCACTGTAGATGGGCGACCTGTCAGGCCAGGAGCTGAGTTAGGCAGTAACTAAAAATTCCAGTGTATCACACTTCAGTATCAGCACTGTCATGTTTCAAAGCCCAGATGCTGCTAAAAAGCTTTTCTTTGGAGACTTTGTTTTCTGAACTGTAGCTGAGAGGAGAACAGATTTCTGCTGAGGAGTCAGGCAGGTGCTGTTTTCTCTGCACAGTTCACCCCATATCAGTGGTGCAGGTTTCTCCTCTGCCAGGCACAGTGAGGCATTTTGAACTCTGCAGTGCATCAGAAAAGCCCTTACCCTAGACTCGAGGGTGGACAACGAAATAAAAGTTGGCAGCAAATAGAGAGATAAGGACTTGAAGCTTTGCTGATTGTTCTTGGTTGATTTTATCTTCTTGTGTAAATCATTCAATTATAAAAGGAAAGTTCTGGGTTACAGGATCCTTTGTTTCTGTAAGGAAAATCAGCTTCAGTCTTCCCAAGCTAACTTCCCTGTTTGCCCCCTCCCCGTACATGTGCTATCTGTTGGTGAGTGGCACAGCTTTACAGTTCTGGTGTCAGAGCTCTAGTTTCTGGCCTTCACGTGGGACAGGCACCTAATACTCAGTTGATGCACTTTGAATTTTGTGCCTTAAACTCATGTGAACTAACACAGCCCTACAAAATCTGGGTCTTGAACAGGGTTTAGAATGCAGTCTAGTTTCTATCAGGATGGTCCCTGTTTCAGAAACTTTTATTCTCTTGTATACCTTGTCCAACAAACCCAACACCAAAACACAATAGCAACCTAAATCTGCTTGTACAAGGAGCACTGTCAAGGAAGGAAATGATCAAGTAGTTGTCAGTCTCTGAAACATATCATCTGCTAGTTAAAATAGGTAAAAAAGGAAAAAGAAACCCCTTGACAAAGGGGAGAAAATTTCTGGCATGGGTAATGCAACTCCCAGTGGGCTCCCCAAAATTCCTCCTTGATTTTCAGTTAATGACTAAAAAGCATAGGTTATAGAGAAGCTTTGGAAGAATTAGAAAAAAGCTGTTGAATATTTGGGTTGACATAATCCAGAATATATCATACGGTAGAATTTAACAGTATTAGACCACAAAAAAAATGTATTGTCCAGTTTTCCTTGAACCAACGAAATTGACAATTTATTATTTGTATCACAGACTTTTTTGGTAAGGTTAACTGCCTTTTAACAGCTTAATTTTCTTTAATGCACCTGGTGTACCCACATTTTTATGTCTCTGGATACAAACACGACAACCTGATTTAGAAGGTGGATTGACTCCTTTCTGAAATGGTACTCTGCTTATGCAGTGCTTAAACAAAGCAGCTTACCCTACTGGAAAAATAAGGATAAATATTCTTCCCTGTATTGACAGGTAACATACTTTGAACAAGATGGAGAAAAGACTCCATATGAGGGAAAAGTTCATGACTTTAAGAAATTGTCACTCAGAGGATTGTATAGTGGTTGGAATATTAAACTTGCAGATTGGGAGGTTTGGATTAGATATTTGGAAAAAATTCTTCACCGAAATAGTTGTCAGGCACTGGAACAGGCTGCCCATAGGGGCAGGGTTGAGTCAGCACCTCTGGAGGTGATTAAAAGGCAGGTAGATGTGGTGCTTAGGGACAAGTTTTAGTGATGGACTTTGCAGTATTAGCTTAACAGTTGGACTCTATGATCTTAAAGGTCTTTTCCAAAGATTGTATGAGTCTACGTTTCTGTGTATGGCAACCGTTGTTTTCTTATTTTTTCCATGCAGTATATTTCCACATATTATATTGTTAATTGCACTTAACACATTTCATATTTTAACTTCATTACATTTCATCCAAAATTTATAATTTAAAGGGTGTAAAAACCCCACAAATGCTAAAATACAAAAATAAGGGATGGAAATAAGCCTAAGAACTGATGCGATTTATCAGATATGTTTGTCATAAAGGAAAACACAAAAGCACAAAAACATGGGACTGAAAAGTACAGGATAGTATAGGTTATACCTGCCAACATAATAAACAGTGGTCTCTAATACTGTAAGCCTTTGTCACAGTGTGACCCTGCTAATCTGAGCAGACCACAATCTCAGAAGGTAAATGTGCAACATACAGAGAAATGACCATGCCTATGGGTCTTGCATGAAAATTTGGGTAAGATCTAGATTCATTGTAAACTGATAGAGTGCACCTTCTTAGTGAGGTGTTTGGATATGTTTTATACTGTCAGTTGAAGAACAAGTTACTAGATATTCCCCAGTTCAAGGGGCGTTCTGAGGGAGTATTATTTTCTGTCCCACACCGAGGGAAGTGTCACAGTATTTCAGTATAGTGTTTTAAGAATCACATCTATGTTGTACATGCATCAAGCAATTCAATAATAATAGATAAATATATTTTAACAATAGTAATTTGCTTAAATTTTAATTTCATTGCTATTAACTGCTTATATGCTGCATATTATGTCAAGAAACATCTTAAAAACAAGTTGCATTCACTAACAGTAGTTTTTTGAAAGATTACAGTATACTCTCACATTGATATAATGCCATTTCATGAAGAAAATGTGGCTGCACTGGAAGCAAAGCTGGTGTTTTATTATAAGAGGAAGCAATTTCAAGACCTACCACTGATTTATAAAACCAACACTAGAAAACAGAATGTGTGTGTGTGTGTGTGTGTGAACAAACATTAGAGACTGAGAAAAATAAAGCTGCTTTAAGCAGAAAATTATATTTGTGGAGAGACCATTGTCTAAAAGAGAGGCCCATGGTTTTCTTAAGTTCCTTTATTTGTAGATTCCCCACCACTGTGTATTTTGAAATTTAGGAACCATGGAAGAAATTATATATGATCAAGTGAGAAAAATCCACCAAGAACTTGTGAATGCATGTCAATTTAGACTGAAGATGTAAACTGGTATGTTCTATTTGATTTTGATAAGATTATTTTGATAATGCTAATTAAAAAAATATCACATTATTAAAGATGATATTGTGAATGTTAAAATTACTTCTATTACAGCATATTGCATGCATGCAAAAAAAAAGATGCCTAGGAAGAAGCAATTAAATATTTATTAATATTGAAATTAAGGAAAAATTCATTTCACAAAAAATCTAAATTTTGTTTCATAAGAATTTAAAAAAATATTCAGAATATGTTTTATTTTTAGGATTCTAGAATAACTCATCAGAGAAATCCCATTTTTCCAGCTGTGGTACTGTTATCTTCAGGTTTATTCTGAACACTGATTATCCAGCTGAAGGAAATGACTTCACTGATATGATTTTGCTTATTATACTGTATGGTGACTTAAGGATTATTTTTGGCTTGGTTTCCTAAGGGAACGAGAGCCCTGGTTTTGCTTTCCTTCTATACCTCTCTGCAGGTAGCTGTTGAGCAGCCAGGATAATTTCAGGGAATGAGAAGACAGACCCAAAGGAGGGTCCAGGCTGAGCGGACTGGAGCAGACTTAGACCCCACAGAGAAGCTGCCTCTCCCCCATCACTGCCTGAGTATTTGCAGCCTGGCCTCTGCAGGGGCTTTTCCTTGCTCAGGAGGCAAGCAGAGGAGCAGGGCATCGCCTTGTGGCAGGGGAGACGCAGAGAGCAGACAGGGACCCTGTAAGGATCTGAGGTGCTATGGGGAAGGCAGGGCTTGGTGATCCCTGTAGATGTGGGAGTGTATGGGACAAAACTGGGAGCAGAGAGGGAAGATGTGTGCAGTGAAAAGTGACCTAGGACACGAAGTGACAGACCAGCAGCCTATCTGCATTGGAGCCTTCAGCTTTCGAACATGATGCAGAACCTCACCTAGCACATACAAGACTATGGCTTGTCTGACTGGGATCAGTCTTGCAGCCCTGAGGAG